>NW_009627402.1:57139-84848 GCF_000690535.1 Cariama cristata | reverse complement strand
CCTCAGAGCGCCGTGACTGCCGCAGGCGTGGTCGCTGGGCCTGGCGTGCCCGGGAGCGCCGTCCCGCTGCTAGGCCAGCTTCTGGCCGGTGCGGCCTTGGGCAGCCGAGTGCCATCGCCAGACTCGAGAAGTAGCCTGCCCGGTAGAGGAGTGCAGCCCTGTGGGAGGGGCTGCCGTGAGGTTTCCGCTGTCCTGTCAGGCACCGGGAGAGGAAACTCGGCTTCGTTAGTGCTGCTGCTTGGGTGGTGGCCTGTCTGTCAGCAGGCTCACTTGTACATCTGGATAGGTGGGGGAGCTTGGGTTAACGTGATGTCCGACATTAATCTGTCCTTTCCTGTTACAAGCCTTACATGGTTACACAGCTGTCTTTTCAAAATACAATGTTAACACCCATTTCCATTTCTCCAGCACTTGAAAAACACTTCACAAGCATAAATCTGACAAGATGGGTTGTGGTGATTATGGCACCATTTTGCACATAGGAGAAATGTGCATTTAGGTGCCCTGTCCCACGGAGCTGTCTTAGCAGCAGCAACTCCTCATGCTCTGGAAGGGGTCAGGAAACCGGCAGATCTGTGCTCAGAGTGGGTCCCAACTAGTCAGAAACAGGAGAAAGGAGAAGCTGCAGAGCCATGGAGCTGGAAAGCTCAGGCTCCCTAGGAACTGACCAACTAGGGTACTTAGCACTCTGAAGTTTGGTAAAGACTACCTAAGGTAAAAGACATCATTGAAAAAAAAATTGGGTTCATTGAATCAGTGGTTTCCATTTCTTAAGGTTTCCTTGCGGATTTTCTAGTCAGCTCTAGTTGCAAAATTAGTCACAACACTGGGCCCAGGTTCTGAGCGCTTTTAATTGACCTTGTCATGGTGTGGGAGTTACAACCTTACTGTTTAGAATGTATTTACGTGTGTAACATCTGATAGGAGTTGAGAAGCTCCTATTTGCTGTCGTTCAACAGATATGGAAGCTCAGACCAATTAATGACTAAATCTATAAAATGACCTAAGGCCAGGCCACCCATTGAGAATGACAGCCTTGAATTTTGCATATGCACTCCCTATGCACTGCATGGTGTTACTTTACTTATGAGCCTAAAAATAATATCCACAGAAACCAAGGTGATGAATGGGAAGGTACCTAAACCAGCCAATGAGAAACACTGTTGGAGGTGTAACTTTAGCTTTTCCTTTTTTAGGAATATAAGGATTTAATTCTGGGTTGCAGAATTCTAACATGTTTATCCCTAAATGGCATTTACCACCTTGAGTCCTTTGCTGAAGTTACAGACTGCTTTCAGGTCTTTCTTACAAAACACAACAGGAAGAACTTCCTTTTATCTCAATTGCTCAGCAGAATACATGGTCATGCAGATGTACAAGACAACGATGCACGGTTCCTTTTTGCCTGCAGAAACATGAATGTAGATCCCTTTCCTGTCTAAGGAAACGCCCTGATTGCCACCAGTCAGTTGTCCCAAAGACCTCGGCGCCAGCATGTGTACTGTTCTTGTTTCACGGAGAATGATCTCAGGCTTTGTTTAGTAGCAGAGGTTTAGGCAGATTCATTGGCTATACAATATGGTCCCAACTTGCTTATTCCAACAAACAGATAAAGTACACGTGACTGTGACAAGATATTCACAAAGTGATGTCTTCATGGCTGATGAGAAGCTCACCTGGCTTCTCACTGCCCTGTTTATGCGGTGATCAAACAATAGTGTCTTACATTACACGTGGCCTGGATATCCACATTCTACCCCTGTCATAGAAGTATTTAATTACTTCCTGCGTAGTAAACATACTGCCATTACGCCCTTTTGTTAGGACTGGGGTTATTTTACCACCCACCTAATTTCATTACCCTCTTATGTAAACAGTCCATCTATCACTCACACTTTCTATGCGATCTACTTTGGTTTTTGTTAGCAAACATTTCATCTGAGTAAACGTACTGTGTTGGGTTTGTGTGACAAGGTTTTGGTAGTGGGGGGGCTACAGGGGTGGCTTCTGTGAGAAGCTGCCAGAAGCTTCCCCTATGTCCGATGGAGCCAATGCCAACCAGCTCCAAGATGTTTCTTTGCAAAGGCTAGCTTTTGCCTTTTGTCCTTAGGGCAGCAGGCTAAAGTAGGTGGCTGTGAGGTAGATGTATGGCCAGGATTGTACGGCAGAGCGGCAGCTGCTATGTGGTGGTCGTTCTAACCAAGGAAATGAGGTTTTACATTATTATTCTACTTTTAATCCTTTTTTTCCCCCTCTGAGAAAAGCCATCTTAATGGTCATTAGTGCAGGGTTAGCATTATCATCAAAATGATACAATAGCAACATCCACCTGCAAAAAACATTGTGTACTACTAAAAATGTATCCATCAACATTACAGTAATTATGCGTGATAACTGGCACACAATATTTATTTTGCTGATCTTTGCCTAATAAAAGGAAACTTCTAGAATTTGACCTCTATTTTTGCTATCAGCTAATAAACATTTTAAACATTTATTTGTTAGTAATCCTGTATTGTTGCTGTTGTTATGAACAGTAGTCAATGCTATGAATTTTTGTTACATTTTGTTTTAATCAGGACTGAAGAATAATTCTGTGGTTTTAGTTTGGCACCTGACAAAAAATAGTTATACTAAATATGTTAATTCTGGTGCCTAGGACACTTATCTTGAGTTACTGTGGGAAACTGAGACACCTCCTCCTTTGCTTTATGAGCCGAATGAAAACTGTTTTTCAGTCAAAATTGCTTTGTAAATTTAACTAAAATTAGCTAATGTTTTAAATTGACCAGCACCATGATTTCTAGAATTTTAGCTGTATACCTTCTCTCTCCTTCAAGTAACTATAGCCCAAATGATCTCATTGTGGTATTGCTTCTCATTTGTTTATAAAGAATAGCCCCACAACATGGGAAGGGCAATTATAAAATACTGTTACGGACCTTTTAGTGCTTATTCTTCAAAGCCTAGTCTTCGGAGTGCTTACCATTCATATATAACTGTCTCATAAAATATACCTTCATATAAGAATAAATATATATGGTAACCTGCAGAAGAAGATTTACATGTAAGTTAAAAACATGCATTCTCTAGGAAGTGAAAACATACACATTCATTATCCGTGCTTTGTCTTTGACGGGAGGGCAGTTGTTTGTAGTCATGCAGGTATTATAATACGGATATGCAGCATTCACAACTACAACATTATCTGTAAAATAGACAGCAATGTGCACAGACATAAAAGCAAAGATATTCATGGCAGTAGTGTGAGATGAAGCCATAAATCTTATTAAACACAGATTTTGTCTTTTGAATTGTACACTGCAAAAAAACACATAGAAGTTTCATGGAATAATTCTTTTTAAGTTATCTGTTTAGCTGTTCCTGTTTGCTTTTGCTGTGCATTCATTTTAAAGCAAGTGTTTTAAATGATTGCTTACCTTCCAAGACAGAAACATGGCTTAGCACCAGCCCTCTCCTCTAAGGACCTCCACTTTAATACTTCTGCAGTGACATTTCTGTTGTGGTTCCTCATATAAAATGTTAGAGGACAGCAGTGGGTTACTTTGTTCCTGTTTTTTTAAAGAATGGGTTTGATAATTTACTCTAATTTTAGCCTTTGACTATTTTTGGCGAGAGTCAGTTGGGCTAGATCAATTGAACCTTGTACCAGCAGCTTCATTCAACAGTCTTCATGAGCACAAATTCTTTGCTGGACTTTCATTTTTTTCTAAAGAACCTCATATGTTTTTCTCATTTGTAAATAAAATTATGCACAGGAATGGACTATTTATAACATTTTAAGGTGCACCAAGCATTAGTTATTGTTAGATTTAAAAAAAAAAAACCCTTACGACTTTCTCTTCCTTCTGTTCGTAGTACTCTTTAGTCTTTTCTCCTGCAGAAGTTCAATGATTCTATAAAATTTGTTTGTCATTGTGACAGAAGGTCATATCAAAAAGTGTCTGAAAACATTTAATCCTCTTTAAAGTGAAACATGCTTTTTCTCTTAGTGAAATCAATCTCTTTGAAGTACAGATTTCAGCAAACTCATCAGTTTAACTGCAGTTCCTCTCTAGAGCCTAAGGCCAAAGGTCGTGTAACCAAAATGGCCTCATGCACATCACAGGTCACCAGATCTACACACTATTCACTAAATCAACAGTAAGCCAGCCTCAGCGCGGTGAGCACAGGGGAGGGTGCTGTCCTCAGGGAACTCAACTTTGTGTCCATAAACTGTGTGATGTGTGGCTGCTACCAGTCTCAAAAAGCCACTAATGAACTTCATTAAAACCATGTCAGGTTTCTATTGTTCGTCAGTTTATGTTCTGTCGTCGTACTGACAAGGCCAAGGTTTAACGTGAGAGCTCATTGTCTGTCAGGGCATGATCCACTTATGACAAGAGAAATGAGCTTACCGCAGAGCACTACCTGCAGTGGCAGGCAGCTGTTTGGGGGAGACATGCCCTTCTTCTTCACCTGTGGCTTCCCGCTGAGCTGTGCTCCAGGCTGGGGAAATGCAGAAAATGACAATGTTCTTGCCAAGCCGATTTTCACCTAAAATCTGATGCTTCCATGACCGGCTGCCTAACAGCAAGAAACAGCAGCCAGATCTTGAGGGGATTCTCTGCCCTGCACCAACTGCACCAAATCCACGGTGATTCATAGGAAGGTCAAAACCACAATGGATGTTCACAAAGCCCTGTGATGCCGCTGTCCTCAAGAAATAAAGGCCTCCTGATCTCTGCAAGGAAACAGCTGAAGCCACGCTTGATTGTACTTGCAGTGTCTTATACACTGCTATCTTTAGAGCTTATTTTGTAGCTTTATCTCCAGGCAATTCAGATATTTGTTTTCTTTACTGCTTGCTATCCCCTTTATGGGTTTTTTTAATGAACTTTATGGACAAAGATCACATCATCCCTTGATTGCAAATATGAAATCAGTTTGGTGCGGAGTCTCAGCAAAAATTTTCTGGGCCACTAATCTGAAAATGTTTAATTTGACTATATGGTTTTTTATGTCTTCCCTTATTAGAGGAACTTTCTGATCTGCCAGCAGCTCAGTAGGACATAGATGTCTCCCAGTTTGATCCACATACAGATATTTCTCCTTTTTCTGTGTTATCCTTTAGCACATTAGCAGGAGTATCACCTTTGCATAGGCCAGGTTTTTCTTGGTCCTTGGACAATTCTAAAATGCTGGCTTATGTCTAATTCTGTTGGCCAGTGGGAGTTCACAGGTTTCTGTCTTTCTAACTTATTACCAGATGATTTTCAGTTGTATTTTATAGCTTGCCATCTACCTTTTTGCTTTTTTTGTCTGTTTTGTGTTTTCTACATTTTATTTTAACCACGATGGCTTCTCAGCCACTATAAAGTTTTCTATGTTTGTGGAATGATGGCTTTTTTGGCATTCACTGGGAAATCTGCAAAGAGTTCCTAGATTTTGTTAGAACTGCCATTAACACTTTAATGTCATTTCATAATTAATTATTGCAACAATCACGTTAAGGAATTACTTTCACTGTGAGTGACTCTGTAATAGTTATGAAGTGAGAGTTCTGATGAAGCCTGTGTTCCTTTGGTGCAGTGTGAATTCCTCTTGCCTGTCCATCATAGGTGACATTCAGGAGATGACTTTGACATTCATTCTGGGTTGTGAGAAAAAATGTTTCATGGTGGGAATCAGTGCCTTCTGTGTACCCTGTCAACAACATTTTGTGTGTGTGATGTGTGTTAGCCTAGGAAAGGGAAAAACTAATGCTAGTCAAAGGTCAGTTGATACTTTTATGCCTGCCCTATTCTGAAATTATATCTGTTTTATAAATGTCTAGGAAGTTGTCTACAAGTTGACTAGGAAGATGACATAGTTACTAAAAGTCTCACAAGTTTTTTATATTCAGTTGTAAAATAGATTTTGAAGCTTGAAGATATAACTCAATAAATATAATCACAGATATCTGTGTATGTTGAACATAGGGCTCAGATCCTGACATTACTTCTTAATGTAGTTAAGATTTAGTACCACAGCGCATCCTTACTGTGTTAAACTTCAGTGAATGCTTGAGTACTTATTCAGCCAGGTTTTTATACTGAATGCGCTGTATTACTGAAAGTTCTTCAGCAAAGTTATCTGTCTAAGTGGTTGTAGGACAGGGGCCATTTTTTAGCAATTTCTGATTTTATTCTGATTTGAATAGAACTTTAGCCAACGTTTCAAAGATGCTTGGGACAAAGCCACATAACTCTATGGAACTAATTAAAGACAGCTTCATATCTTAGGTCCTCTTATCAACTTCATGTTGAATATTTTGTGTTTAAGTTTTATCCTGGCTAATTCACTTTTTATAGCATTAAATGTAAAACTTTGAAATTATGAAGAAGAATATAAAAAAATATGTTTCAAAAACTAGCAAAAACTTATTTTCCCAGTTGGGTAGATAATCGTTTATTTTCATACAATTGGAGATCACATTTTTTTGGCAGAACTCTAAATTCATAACAGCTACGCTTACAGTAATTTTAATCATAACTGGATTTCAAACTTACTTTATGATCTAAAGTCTCTTTCAGTGTAGCAAGGAATGGTAATCTGCTTCTCATAAACAGTGTTCTAGCTCGTCCAGCTTAATTGGAATCCTGACGGTAAAGTCACATATTCAGCATGAAATTTTATATAGACTTGATGAGATGTAGCAGTAAATGGAGTGATGTTTGTATCCTAAAATTAAAGACACGAAAAATGAAAAGCTTTATAGAACATCAAATTCCTTTGGAAAAGCCAGTCAGAGAGTTAAAACTGAGGCACAAATTGAGTCATAGATTGAAAGTGACCTCAGGTCTGTGCTAGATACTGTTGTTTCATTTCTCCCTTTGGGTATTACAAATATTTAAATCATAAATACGACTAAATACTGAGCAAAATATCTTGGTGCCTCCCACTAGATGTCACTGTAGGGTCTGCATTGAAAGGCTTCTAATGCATTACATGTCTTATGCCTTCACTTCCAGTCATCTATGTGGAATTCATGCCAGAATTGGGGAAACAGTCTTGAATGTGAAACCGTAAAGATTAATTTTAACCACTTACAGGGTCACAGACAGGGAGCAATACATACCATCCCACAGTACGGCCCAGCTGGGGGATAACTGGCATCTGGCCCGTTGTAAAGGATCAGATAGTTGCTACTGCAATCCCCTGGGTCATCGATGCTGATGACATCAAAGTTCACTGTGACAATTCGTCCCTTGGGCACAGTAATGGCCCACTCACAATCAGTGTTGTTGTGGTAAGTTGCCGGGTAGCTGGGACTAGCAAATGAGCCAGTGGTGCCGTATAATGTTCCACCGCATCCTGGAAACAGACACTGTTATTTACCTTAGAAGGCTTAGTTTCACAAGATACTGCATGATGTAGTACATTAGTACAGTATTAGTAGTAGCACTGAAAAACAGAGAGACGCTGGGAGCTGGAACAATGAATGTGGATAAGAGCATTATTGCAATAAGAGACAAAACTGAGGCTCTAGCTTCAGCAGCCTGAGAAAAATACGCAATGGGGCATTAGACCATCACTGCATATTAAAAATAAAAACCCCCAAAACATTTTGAAACAGGAACCAAAGTCTTAAGTCTGTGCCTTGGTCAGTTCAGTTCCCAACTATTCAACCAGACACAAATTCTCTTTGGCTGTTCTTTGGAATGAAAAGCAGTGAATCCTCGTGTGATAGAAACATACGGAGAATAACTCAGAGAAAACAGTCATATTAAGTAAACTAAAGGCCATTTGTACCAAAACTCAATCTCCAACAGTGGTCAGAAACAGATGCCCTGGGAGAATTGCAAGTTTATAGAGTAAGAGTAAGCATGTGCAGATTATGCCCCAGATTACTCTCACAGTCTCCAAGAATTTTCAGCTCACAGCTCCCAGAGATGGCATCTTTGTATTTAATAGTCTTTATCAGATGTCTTCCATGAACTTGTTCAGGTAGCCCTCAAATCCATGTAAATTTGTAGCATCCTATGGGAAGGAACTCCACAGCTGCATAGCATGTCAAGAGCTGGTTTTTTTGGTTCGTTTTGAACCTACGACCTCATGGATTTATCTGATGGCCTCTGGTTCTTCTCTGGGAAAAGTCAATGAACAGTTGATCACTATTTATCATCCAATATCACTCAATTTTATAGACCTCACTAGCTTCTTAATGAGTTTTAAAAGTCTCAGCATACCTCATACAGAAGCCATTTTTTATTTTGAGCCCTTAGTTATAGGGGATTCTTTATAAGAGGAGGAGACCAGAACTGTGCACATCATTCAATTTGTGTGCAAACTATGGATTTATACAGTGGCCATCTCTTTGTTCTCTCTTCCTTTCCCAACAATTCCTAGCATTGTGCTAGCCTACTTGACTATTAATAAGCAGTGAGCTCTTGTTTTCATGGAACTATTTTACCGCCAAGATCTTGCTGCTGAGTACCAAAAGTCAACTCAGAGCCCATATTTTTGTAAGTAAAGTTTGCATTGTCTTTTTTTAATCATGTTCTTTATCAACACTTTCCTACACTGAACTTTTATCTGCTGTGTCACCACCAACACACTTAGTACTGTAAGGTTATTTTGTAGTGCTTTTCAGCTGGCCATGAGCTTTCCAACCTGCAGTAACTTAGTGTCATGAACAAACTATTACCCAGCTATTCACTGCCATTTCATAAGTAATTTATGAATGTGTCTATGATATAGTCACTACACAGCATTATAGTTAGGTTATTTCCTTGAGGCAAATTTCAGTTGTCTTCAGGCTTAGCAGTGCCTAGATCCTAGGGCATATCACAACTGGACTATTAACGGAGTAGGCTGAGTCACCGCCACCACCACCACCACTCTGTGGATCCCAAGATAGATGTTCCTGATATTTTCTGACTTCTCAGTGAAAAAGGTAGATCTTCATCTTAAGTAAGTGGACTACATCCTCTGCGGTTGCTGAAGTCAACATTCGAGAGAGGGAATTGCTTCCGTAACATAAAATGAATCTCTCCCCACTGGTCTTGAGGAACAACTGCCTCTCTCCAGTGACTGAATAGGGTGGTCTAGGGGTGCTTAGGAAGGTCTTAAATGTTGATGAGGCAAGGCCCAAGCTGAGCAGGCTGAATTCCACGTTTCTGTATTTTCCCTCTGTGTACAATGGCTAAGTGGAATTATTTTGTAATTACAGCCTTACCACTTGATGATGAAGTCCAAGTAATTTCATATCCATCATGAGCCCCTGAAAAATCACTCTTGAAATGAAGGTAGACGACGTGATTTTGGGGAAAAATGGGACTGGGCACAGTGTTTCCACAGAACCTGCCAAGTAGTGGTGATTGCACATCGCTTCCATTTCTGACCTTCAAGGGACACAGAAAACATTGTCAACGTTAAATCCCTATGCCAGTTACATACCACTACAATTATGCAGTGATACAAGCACAGCACAAGCTATGTAGTAACTTGCATACATACCATAATTATCATTTTAATATTACTGTTTTTCCTACTATATATTCTTGTATAGAAGGAAAAAGAGACCATTCACCAGTCTGTCTGAGTTTTGTAAGGAATTGCACAGAACAAGTGTCATCAGAAACAGGTAGCTAAATTTTATGGTGTGGTGCGTCTCCAGACTGAAAAGTTACTTGACTAATAGCTAAGATGTGCTTTTGCAATTCAAGCCCATGTTTTACTTTTCATAAGAAATGTTAATATGCCAGATGAAAAGATTAATTCTTTACCCTGCAGACCACTCTTTTCCCTGGTCACATTAAGACACAGATCATATTACACAGCTGAGATTTAATCTGATTTCTTTCTGAGCTCCAATAATGATAGTTCTCAGATCCATTTCGTAGGACAGTAAAGAGGATATGAAAGGGGAACTAAATAATGATTCTGCCACAGACATCTGATTTTTGTCATCTAACCAGTGAATAGGGAAACCTTCAACAAGCCTGAAAGGACAGAGTGATGATTGTGTAGGAGGATATGCTTTTTATTGACACAAAGTACCTTTGCAAGTATCCTACACTTGTTACGAGAGCTCCTTTAAAAAACAAAAAAAAGCAAAGAGAAAAAATGCTTTTCTAAAAAAAAATTATTTTAAAGAAAAATATCAAGTAGATGGAATCTATTACTGGAACGAAAGGCCTCAGATTTTGGCTTTCTGTTCATGCACAGATGTTAATATTGGATGAAAACTATCCTGGCTTGCTCTGTTAACTGGGTAACAGCAACAAGAGCTAGGTAAAGATGAGTTAGCTGATAATGAAACTATTTATTCATTGGTTTTGGGCTTACTACAGTGTGTATTGTTTAACATCTTAGTATAACATCTGAGTACTTTTCACCATAAAACTGTAGCAATAAATTAGTCCCTAATGTCAGTTCAGTTCAGACTTGATCCAAGCTTATTAATATCCTCTGAATTCAGCAGATTTTGACAAAGACCCACAAAATATGTGTACTTGCTTGATACCTCTAGGAAATCATGTGAACACTGGATGCTGTCTTCCAAATGGAAAGCATGGAAAAAGAGAGAAATTGTGTGATTCAAGGGAGCTCGTAGAATAATAGAACAGTCCATATTATTGGGGTGATGACCAGGCCAGCCAGGGCTCTTCAGGTAACCAAATGGCTGGTTATACTCTCTGCTGCAACCTTGAGACAGAAAATCAGAAACATGTATTTCAGATCTTTCTATTGTTTTTCACTCTATTGAATAAACAAAGAGAATGGTAGGTAGATTTTTTTAGACATTTCTTGAAGCTTACCTGTGGCTTGATAGGTAAATCTGACTCCGTTATTAATCATATATTCATCTGATTTGAAAGTCACAATGGCAGTGCGATCATAAGAATAAAATTCAGGGACTGGAAAAGTTTCAGTGCCACAGAATCTATGGACTGATCCTTGGCTGTGCTGGAATTCAATACATGTCACAAGTTACTTAATGATGTAATTTGGTTTTCTACTTACTGAACGTGAGGTGAATAAATCTCTCAACACTTTTTATACCAGTTATGCAGTCACATTTTAAAGTTCTCATGGAAATCACTTAATAACATCTCAACAATTTACGTTCAATTATTATGAGAAACAAATCAAATGTAACAGGTATTTTCATGCCAAAATAAGAAACAATGAAAGAAGGTTTAGAATAATATAATACAAGGGACATAAACAGGTTTTTTTCTGGTGCTTTTTACGAACACTCTTCTTGTCATGAATATTCATTTTTATTATGGTTCTTGGATGGGAGGAAGTACCATTAGTTTATGAAAACTTGCTGTTGGGCAGTATTTTCTGGGTGTTAATTTTGGCAGCTCTGTTACTCGGTGCAACTGTGAAAAATCGAGTAACATTTACCATAATTCAGTATGTGTATCGTGTGCTTCCATGAGGTCTGTGTACCAGATAACACACCGTAAGTGGGCTACAGTGCGTAATGGTTTGGATGTGCCCCTCACACAGAATCATCAATAAATCTATTATCAAATAGCGGGTTTCTCCTCTCTTCACAAAGTGTGAAGGGAGCTAAATGTGAATGGGGAATGGTATCAACCGTAAATTTCTTACTCTTGGTGAATCCTGGAGCTCTAGGTAGTTCTGAGAGCAGTCCTGGCCAGAATGGAGGTGGAAGGCCTCTACCACCACCCTGACTTGCTGTTGCGGAGGGGCATCAATGACCCAAGTACAGAGAGTAAATGGTGGATATTCATTTGGGAAGTTAGGAGACATCGCAGTCAGGGATGTAGAAGTTGCATTGTATATTCCTCCACACAGTCCTGTGTAAAACAGTAATAAATGCATCACAGAATGAAAACCTTTCCAAATGGGGAAAAATATTTATTGAGCAAAACTACACTGGACAATATATTTTTGTATTTACCTGTGAGTCTTTAGAGGGAAAAAAAAAGTAATATACATGCTAATTCTGTGTCAATGTATGTCATAACACTCAAATAAGTGTTTTTTTCCCTATAATATCAGTGTATTTGTTAACAATCTGTGAGTGTTCCTGTTTTGCACTCCAGACTGACAGCCACCCTGCAACCAGGCAAGACTGAAGAGAATTGCACTGAGGTCTCGCAGTGCTGCTTTTAGCTTGCTTATAGATGCTGTGCTGAGGACTGTCTTTGCCCCTTCCTCAGCCCTATATCTAGAACAATTTTGATGATTTAATATTTAAATCGATATTTCCACAAAAGAGTCATAACAATATATATGCATACATATATATGTATACTTACGATCCACTGTGGCATAGGTAGCATTGAAACCCTCCCTTTCCACAGAATTGTCTGTGATAAATTTCACAGTCAAGGAATTATGGGTAGAAAGGAAAGGAGCTGGTACTGTAGATCCACAGAATATGCCAGCTACACTGGCATTTTCATTATCTCCGTCATAAAGCTGAAAGAAGAAAAGTATATAAGCCACTAACAGTTTAGGCAAAACAAACAAATAAATAGAAATTAAATTGTCTGACCCCTCCTGACACTACAATTTCTTTTACTTGAAAGCAAAGTAGGTGCTCTTGTGCTTTAACAGGATGTTCTTGATGACTATAATTATTCACTGCCATATTAAGTAATTCTCTTGGACAGTGTAAATCTCATTATGGAACATTCTGGTCCTGTCTCAGCAAATCTATCAAAAATTTTGTCTATTTTAATTTGGCATTTTGATTTCTTTTTTATATGTAATCTCAAAGTACTTTTCAATGAGAAGGTTGATTTTATTCACCAAAATGTAGAATTAATCCCTAGTTTCATTGCACATCTCTAATGCTCAGCAGGATCTGTAACACTCCTCAGTGGATCTTGTTTAGCAGCATTCTGTTATCCTACATTTTGTATGCTCATCTCCAAGAAAATAGCTTTCACAGGTCGGCATTGAGCATCAAGACTTATTTATTCAAAATTTTATAAATTAAAGTCCTTTCAAGCAATTGTGTGTGATGATGAATCTGCAAGTTTACTTTTTAAGTGCTTGAGTTCTGTCTTGTTTCTATTCTGTGAAATAAATACTGATTTATATAGGCAGTCTAAGACCAGAAGTGTGTCCTCATAACAATGTTAAAACTCTTATTGGTTTCCAAAATGGCAGAATGTAATCTGGAGTAGTAATCTAACTCAATGAAAAAATTTTAATTATATTAAGCAATTTAATTTTTTCATAAGACCATTTTCTATTAATTAAGTTTATGCCTCATGGAGAGGATAACGGATTGTATCTCACTGATATTTTCTTGTTAAGATACACAGCTATCTTACTTTCACATAATCATATCGGCAAGTCTGAGCAGACTGTGTTTCAAGCACGAATGAAGTGAAGGTGAGGTTGATCAGTTTGTTTACAGGTGCAGTTATGATCCATACACAGTCCAAATTTTTCTCATATCTTCTGGTCACATTGGAGACTGGAGAGCCAAAGCTATAAACTGGATTTGTCAAGTAACCACCACAGCCATTCTGAGGTCCTGTTGAAGAAGCAGAAGCTTTTTAAAAGCAATTCCTGACATTTATTTAGTCTTCAACTCTTTAATGTCAAGCCAGCAATGTGCCTTCGTGGCCAAGAAGGCCAATGGTATCTTGGGGTGCATTAGGAAGAGTGTGGGCAGCAGGTTGAGGGAGGTTATCCTCTCCCTCTACTCTTCCCTGGTGAAGCCACATCTGGAGTACTGTGTCCAGTTCTGGGCTCTCCAGTTCAAGAAAGATAAGGAACTACTGGAGAGAGTCCAGTGGAGGACAATGAGGACATTGAGGGGACCAGAGCATCTCCCTTAAGAGTAAAGGCTGAGAGAACCGGGTCTGTTCAGCCTGGAGAAGAGAAGACTGAGACGGGATCTCATCAATGCTCATAAATACCTTAAGGGTGGATGTCAAGAAGATGGGGCCAGACTCTTCTCAGTGGTGCCCAGCAACAGGTTAAGGGGCAATGGGCACAAACGGAAACTCAGGAAGTTCCATCTGAATATGAGGAAGAACTTCTGTACTTTGAGGGTGACAGAGCCCTGGAACAGGCTGCCCAGAGAGGTTGTGGAGTCTGCTTCTCTGGAGATATTCAAAACCTGCCTGGACCCAATCCTGTGTAACCTGCTGTAGGTGACCCTGCTTTGGCAGGGGGGGTGGGCTAGGTGATCTCCAGAGGGCCCTTCCAACCCCGACCAGTCTGTGATTCTGTGAAGCCAGCAGCTTTTTTCTGTGCCACAAAAATTTACTGTCTTGTCCCACAAGGATTATCTGAATTATTAAAAGGCTTTCAACACAAACAGCATTAGATAGGTATGAATGACAAATAGATTTGGTAGAGTGAATTAAGGAAGGCTCATGTCATCTGTTGAGTATAAAATCAGTATCCACTTTGAAAACAGATTTTTTAAAAGGCGCTGTAAGAAGACAGAGGACAGAAATTAAACAGAAGAATAGTAGTTAGAAGACCTTTTAATGTAATTCTTACCTGCTAGTAAGAATATTTGGACAGTAGGGGGCACTGGGTTGTTGGCTTTGAAAATCTTGTTAAAAATTAAGTTGCTTATTTTGGCAATAAGACGTTGTTCTATGGGGATTGAATTTTGCAGCCTGACGCTGGGACCCAGACTGATATTCAGGAATCTAGTTAAAAGGGACTTCTAGAAGAGTTTTGCGTGGTGGGAACTTACAACCCTTCTGAAAAGCAGCCTGCTTTTCATTTGGATCCCACAGACAGAGCTAAGGCCTTTACTGTACTTACTCACTGCGAAAATTTGAACACTATAATGTTTTCAGTCACATTGAAAGAAATTACTTTTTGGGAAAAGTAGTTATTAGAAAATCAGAACCCTTTTATTGCATCTAATTACAAACAAACAAAAAATACAGACTATCTCAGACTATCTGAAGGGATTTTTTTTTTTTTACTTCTCTTTTTTTTTTTATTTTGTAGTTTGATTTCCAGAGGTTGGACTGGGCTAGTAAATCTGATCAATTTATTTACTTTATGCTTCCTTCCCAGTCTCTATGGGGTCTCCTGGCTACTTATTTAACTCAGGAATTCAGATAAAGTATGGTTCATCCTCTTGCTTTTGAGTCTGAGAAAGAGTTTTTGTAAACTGCACAGAGCAAAGTGGTAACTGCAAGCAGCCTGTTATCTCCCACAGAAAATCCTTTTAGGAGAATTAGGTAATAAATGAAGCTGCAGCTGTGGCTAAGCAACATGAGCAGAGTTTCAGAATTTCATCTGGGTGTGTACAATATGCCTGTCTGGCTGACATACAGTGACTTAACCTTGACACACTGATATATTTCCAGTCATTTAAAACTGCGCCCTACTTGAGCTACAGTATTACAAAAGCTCGCTCTGGTCAAAAATCAGCATTCAAGTATGAGGATTGCATCAGTAACCCAGAGTTGGAGAGAGCACAGTCTTGCAAGACTGTAATGGTTAAACCAGAGTGACTAAGGCTAAATGTCATCCTGCTCTTCTAACCAAAGCCGGAAAAACCCCACCCTAAAAAGAAGTTTGCTTAAACCCAAAATCTTAATAACATGAGATTTAAGCTTTTGCTATAGCTAGGAATGAACAGAAGAAACTTATTACAAAGTAAAAAAAGCAGGAATTAATAGATTCTAGTCCAGTTTTGTGGGCTGTTAATGAAGTCAGAAACTTGGAAAAGTGCTAGCGTTCATTCCAGTGCCACTGCAGAAGCCGAGAACAACTGTGGGGGAAATGCGAGCAATAAATCATGCTCTTACAAATAGTCTAAGAAGGAGGAAAATGTGAGATAGGAGGGTGCCTGGGCCATAAGAGTGCAGTTTTGCTATATTTTTCTCTGGGTATACCTTTTTGCATGATTTATTTAGTCCCCCTGAAACAATCTTGTTGGAGCCGCTTCCTGCTCAGCATTTTGGACACTGTCTACTAAACATAATATTAAGCATCTAATCATTAGGCATAGATCATAGTCTGACCATCCAGCCCTGCAATATTGAGTCTGCAGTAATATGGGTCAGACACCTTACAAAGCTCCCCTTCACCCTTTTCAGGGTTAGAGTTGCAGAGATGCCAGTCAGACCATTGCAACAGCAGTCAGGGAATTGCTACAGAGCCATGCAACAGGAAGGCTCTCAGTGCTGTTGGATTGGCCTTTTTTTGGATATCAAATGTCTGGACCTTTGCAATGGTGCACTTCACTACTAACTGTGCAGCTATAAAGACAGCTCAGATGACAAAAAGTACAGATGTGGGTAAGCTATGTGTGTACAGCACATAAAATGGACTTGACAGAGAGAGAAACAGGCCAAATCCTCATTATCAGAAAATTAATTCTAGCTAGTATAGCCAGTAATAGCATCTAAAGGGAGATAAATAACTAAAAGTATGATTTACAGTTAATAAAGATGAGGTTTCATCATTAGCTTTCACAACGCATAGCCTGCTCAGCCAGAGTTGAGTCAAATGCTTATACAGGGCAGTACATTATAAATAACGGCTAGACTGGAGGCCAACCAGATATCAAGTAGCCCTGCATCAAGCCAAATAAAGAACAACCCTTGTTGAAAAATCTATCCATCTTGGTGCTTTCCAGTACTGATCAATGTTACATCTGATTGCAGCCACTAAAAGTTACAGAATAGTGAAGCTGTGTAGATTGAGGGAACGACCAGAAGTAAATGAAGAGCCAGCGGCTTAACAGGAGGGAACTCATGCTAAGAGAAACACTATTGCACTGCATTTTAGCCAGTACACAACTCATTGTTTTAAAAATCAGCACCACTTCTGAATAGAAGGCCAAATTGTAGCCATCCAGCCTGCTGGTGATCATTGATGGAATGACATTGATTGCTGGCTAACACAGCCAGAAAAAATTGCAGCTAAAATTTAGGCAAAATCTGGGACTGAGAAGTCTGTTCATTTGTAGAATAGACTCTTAGATATTCAATCTAAACTGGATAAAAATAATGAGAACTGTACCTAATAGAGCAATTTGTGTGTGGGCAGATGGACCCACTACATGTCTGACTGTGTTGTTTCAGTCTCTGGTTTCTTATTTAAAATAAAAATCATAAGTACATCATAAATCAGATTGCAATCTTGTCCTCCTCATAAGCAGCTTGCCAGAGAACACAAATTATCAGAAGAACTAGGGCACACACTGTCATCCCTAATTGCTTTTGGTGGCAAGCATTAATGAAACTAAAGGGCTGAAGGATCATTCAGAAAAGAACAGATTGAAGGTTCCCTATGGCAAATATAAATAATTACAGCAGAGACCAAGCACGTGTTTCTCTGTTAAGAGTTACATCCTGTAGGTAGGGAATGAAGATGAATCTTTGAAGCAGCCTGCCTTTGAAACACAGCCAGGAGTAAGGTTCATTTATACAGGTATGGATGCCATGAAAGGGAGCCTACTGAGTAGTTTTAAATCTATCAGAAACAACTAAACCAATGACATTTCAAAATACAACAAACTAATTTTGCTGCCCTTCCCTTCTTACTAAATGAGCACCACAAACATCTATTAGAAAGCAGCAAAGTTCAAAGAACTGTTCTAGTTCTGCTTGAGCAGTAATGAAAATCCTCTCCCAGATTTCTGAATCAGATTTGGTCTCACTTAGAAGCATCCCTGGGAACTCTAGGCTTCTCTCTGATCCAAACTAAACATCGGAATAAGCAAAGATTAACTCTGCCAAGACTAATGCTTCTTTCCTGATAGGGTCTTATTTCCAGTGCATAGGAGTGGCTGGACTAATTGTGGCTGTAATAATTAGCTCATAGCTTGTTTGGGTCATGGCTTCAAACAGTAAGGCTCAGAAGGATGTAGGGCTGGAGGGAGGAATTGTACTGTCGTACTTCGTCTCATGGCTGATACTGAAGGTTGGTAAACCTTCGCAAGCTGAGCTGAGCTCAGCTGTTCCCGTGTTTGGCAGTCACTGTAGAGACATCATGACTTCACGTGGCAGACGGACCCTGGCAGCAGTGCCAGCCCTGACCACAGTATCTGCAACATTTCAGAAGGAGACTTCTGAAAGCACGGGACTCTTTTTAGTCCTTAGCCTAGCCTTTACGCAGAAAGGTTTTTTGACTGGTTTGATGGCCTGGCAGTGGTACCAGCAGTGACAGTTAGGACTGCAAAGTCCCAGTCTGCTGCTTTAGCAGGATTTCACAAATGCAGTCAGATGAAGTTCATATTCTTAAGTTTTTAAACTGTTGGCTGATCCCCAATATAACAGTCCAGACATGCTCTGTGCCAAGCCTGCCTTAGTTCTGCAAAACTGTAATTTATGTATCGTCCTATCCATCTCCTTGATGCTTGTCTGGGAAACCAGAGGTAGACATGAAGTCTGGCCTCATTCTAATACTTTCTAACACTGCATTAACATACTTGTTGGCATCACAGCTGCCAAGGCCTTTGCAGATCTCTCTTGCAATGTGAATCAGAAATGTCTCTTCACCATTTGATTGCATGCACCAGAGTACAGACTTTCAGCTGAAGAAGCCATTGACTTCAGTCAAGCTAAGACAATTCATGCCAGCAGAGTTCACCCACAGCTGTGTGAAGTGCCTTTAATCTGAACATCCCATCGGCTTTTAACCATTTAGTCACTACAAAGTTATATTTAATCACTGTGTCTGAAAATAATTTTTCACCTATTTTTTTCAGATCAGTCAGAAATGTCTTATTTAAATGTCTACCCCTCTTCTTGTCTGTCCAGTTTGAGTATGCAAACCACTTCTATTTATTTTGCTTTGGGAGAAGAAATGTCACAGACATTAAATAACTGACATTTCTGAGAGGCATTAGTAGACTATCCCTTAGCTCAACAGTTGTATTCTTTTCAGAGATATTGAAAAGATGTATTTCAACACTGCAAGTGCTTTCTAACTTTAGTCAGATTTCAAGCTGATGCATATTTTCATATTTGAGTCCCAAAATACATTTAGAAACAGTCCGGGAATTGTGGCTTATGAACATATATTCTGAACTTGTTATGGATGTTCTTATTTTCATAGACTATAATAAGATCAAGAAAAGATATTATTAGTCACAATTTATTCATTATTTTAATAGAGTAAGCTAATCATAGTTAAGCCAGGACAATGTAATGAATCTAAAATCTGTAATATTAACGTGTAATATATTTGATAAAAAAATTGTGTGAACCAAAAGCCCAAAGAAATTTTTGCAAGAAGACTTGTGAGTTTCAGGCAATTTGCTTCTCTGCTAGACCCTCTACAGCACCAGGTTCTAAGTCCAGGTTGGATATCTTGAGACACATCCCTGGAAACCAGTCCTAATGGGCTGTGAAATCTCTGCTAGGCCCTGCTGCTTTTCCAAAGGCATGAGAAGATGGAAGGAGTTCACAGTCAAGGACACGTTATTCTAAGATTTTTTTTGTTGGAGGGAGAAAAATTTGCAGGAAAGCCGAGATTCAGCTGTGCTGAGTCCTTTCGCACCTAACAGACCATAACTACTGTTGTCAGTACAGGTGCCTGGTGCCACCTACAGCAAGTGCTAATGTTATTTACATAAATCAGTGCAATGAATTACTGCTGGTGGTGTAAGAATTTAGAAATGACTCACAAAAGAACACCTAACCCTGGCCTACGCAATAGAATAACCAAACCAATATTTTACACCTTTTTTTGCCCATTCAGAACTGGGGTTTTTTTTCAGTAATTCTGAACAATCAAAAAAACCCACAGCAACTGTGCATGCTGAGCACTGCTGAAAATCTGCACCTGGAAACTGACAATAGAGTGAGACAAGATTTCAGTTTGCAGGGCAGAACTGGACTTAGAACTATATTATGCAAATTTTTTTTATTGATAAAATAAAATAGCATAAAAATGCTGTGAAAATTCTACTGGATCCATTTTTAAAAGTACACTTTCATTTCATTAGGGGAGAGCGTAACAGTAAACCCATTAGTGATAGACACTTAATGTATTGTATTCCAAACAGGAAATAAGTAATTCAATACACAGCTAATAGAATCAGGGAAGGCAGATACCTCCGGGTGATTTATCGAGTAAATTTCAGATCATTTTGTCAGGAAGAAAAGCATATAGATTATCATCTATTTCTCTGATAAACAGACTAGATTATTTATGTAAATTACCTGTTAATGCATTTTTCTGGTGTATCAGAGAAGATTCCTTTTTCCAACTATTTTTCTTCTAAACTTTACTTGCTTATGATTTTTTTCCCTATGTAAAATGATTAATATGCATTCAATAGAAATACTTATTTGAATAAAAAGGATGGAGGGATCCTTGAGGGAAAAACTGGGCATACTGAGGACAATGCAGAGGACAGGGTGTTTGAGGACTTCACATTCCAACAGCCTAATGGTTGCCAAAGGTTTTGGAGGCATTTCTTCTGCCTTAGAGCCTACAGCACTAGTTTTCTCACTGTTGACACCCTATTCTTCTTGCCTGTCTATATCCATCTGGTTTTCCTCCTTTTGTGTTTAAATAATAATCTCTTTGTGAGAGCATATTGTTGCTTTATTCTGCCGGTGCGGTGCCTAGCACAGTGGAATCACAGTCCATGAACTCGTAAGCCCCAAGGTAATGCAAACAAGGGACAACATTGGTATTAATACCGTACACCATACTGCTCTTTCACAAAGCATAAATGTGAATTTCTGCTGCATGCTCACAAGAAGTAGTATAAAAAAGAGGAGGGGAAAGAGCTGGCTACAGCTTGAAGTCAAGCAGGATTTAGGGCTGTAGAGAAACAGCGGGCAGTCCTCCTGCCCTCCTCCATCCCACCTTCCCCACGGTCCCAACTCTGTTTCAGTTTTGCCTGTATTGTGTGAAGAAAGCTCAGGAAGAGCTTTCTGACTCAACCCACTTATCAAACCATGTGTAACACTTTGCTGCTTGTAAATTCATGTGGCTTCCTTAGACAGCCTCAGTGAGCAGATCTGCATTTCAGAAAACCCCTAGATCCTCCTCCGATGGTTTAGAATGCAATCTGTTTTTCGTTACTGAGACAATGGAGCTATGTACACAAGCACAGAGAGCTGCCAAGCAGAAATGATGTGCTGTTAATAAGGTCACAGCTACATTTCCCGACAGGCATTGCTGACTCTTTAAAAACAAGAAAAAACCCCAAACCCTTATATGTCTTCTCAGCCTTTGTATCATAAGCCTCAGAAGGATCACAAATTGGGGTGAGAGGGTCACCCCACTGCCGAATGGGAATAGGCAGAAGCTCCATTTATCACCAAAGTACAAAGTTCCTGCTATCACAGCAGGGATGGCAGAGGTATGTGCAGGCTCTGTTCCTGCCAGCCAGGTCAGCTGAAAAGCTCAGGTCTCCCCTTAGAGCTGGAGAGATTATCGGGAGATCTTTGGCTGAGTCACAAGCTCAGTACACGCAGACCTCATTCTTTGGGGAGAGATCTTAGCCTTCCTTCCTTCACAGAGACATCTCATGTAACCAAATGCCTTAAGCTAGTATTGATTTATCTCTTCTCATCCTTTTATTGATTGCCTAGAGGAGCACACGCTCACTGTGGAAAGGAGGTAAAATCCTCATTTTACAGACTGAAAACAAAGGCAGAAAAAAGGTCAGTGGTAACTTAAGGTAAGAGGAGTCTGTCTTTCCACAGATCTAACACTTGGAGAGGCTGGGATCTTCCAGTCAGCCCAGTTCACCAGCTCAGCCTGAGAGTGTGTCCAAGTGTTTCCAAAAATGGGGCTGCTAAGTGTCCAAACTTAGCAGCAGATATAAACCCTCTGAACTGCACCAACAAGGGCCATATGTTCCCCTGCCTCAAATGCACCATATCACAGAGTTGGTAATGCCAAAGAATGCTGCTTGTGAAATATGCACTTAACATTATATTGCACAGGGTACAGAGTAGCATGGTGAAGGAAAAGACATTTGACAAAAAAAGGTGAGACGTTGCTGTACTGTCAAATTAATACTGTTTCATACTTTCTGTTAGTCTCCCTTTTCTGACTAGTGGGGGCACCTTGAATATTCTAGTGGGTGCAGGATCAGCGATGTAAACAAATCATTTTAATTAAAACAGAGCATGTTTTTCTACAGAAATTTCAGGGTTTAACTCTTTGAATGTCTGGTTACTGTCAGTCTCAGTAGGCTTCTGTGAGTTTCCTACTTCAACTTCTCTCTTCCCTCTCACCACAATGGTTATCAGATGGACTCCCTACTAATAAAATACATAAGAAGGAAAGAATGGATAACCCTGGATTTTGGCAGTATCCCTGAGAGAAACCTGATCAGGAAAGAAGTTGGAAGAGCTTGTGAGGAAAGGAAATAGTTTAGTTTACTACAACCAAGAGTACTGTTTCTGCTTGATTCTTTCCAAGACATAATTAGGGTCACCCACAACATTAAACAGAGAGCAATAATTACATTATCCAGTTGTGCTTCCCTAGGGTAACTACAGAATGATGCGCTTGTAATCCAACAGAGAATGAGGCTTCTTGTTTCTCTACAGATACCATCTTTCTTATCCAAGAGATTTATCATTATTAATTGTCATCTGATTGCATTTGTACTCATAACAAAACCACATGGGTTTTATCTTTTGACACACAAGAGAGAGCTTCTCTAAAGTATCATTCAGAGTAACAGGCTTTTAGATCTTCATGGTTTTATTCTCTTTCATTTGAAGCAGAATCTCAGACCTCATAGTGCAAACATGTGTCACACATTTTCCTGGCTCTATTTTTTAGACAAGTCAAACTGGAAAGGTTTATAGGACTGTGACTCATGTTTTCCTTTTATAATATACTTTTCTACTTTTTGGCCATTCTGTACCAGCATGGGAGCGTCGGGATCCTTCCTAATGGCTGTGTGGTTTAGTCCCTGTGGCTTGCTTCCTACAGCAGAGAAAGAAAAACTATCATTAAGCATCTTACCACTATGGGCTCTTCGTCACACAACCCACATCTCTGCATGACCCTCTTTTCCAACTTGCAACTCCATTGATCCTGAATAACTCCTGCAACATCACAACCTCCGTTTCCTTGGGAGCCTGCAGAACTGTCCCTCCAAAACTTAGCCTAATAGATGTCAAAGTTTGTTCATAAAAGGCTTCTCTCCACTCTAGGAAATTTTCAGGCATCATACTGACTTGAGGAGCTTGGCTTGTCTTCTGTTATGTGCTTAAGCAGAATCTCTGGCAAGTTGCACAAATAAATCTAAAGTCAGTGGCTACAAAAATTGACTATATGCCAACAGGAAGAGCAAAAGCTTGGGGAGTTCCTGATGATCTCACCCTGGAAACATGAATCCAGGCTGTGGGCAATCTCTGATGACTGATACCTAATAGTTTAAAGAAGCTACATGTGAAGCAACATTATGTTACTCGAAATAACAGTCCACAAGAGTGGTCTTAAAGATTCTTGTAGCAATCACTTAGAGTAAAGTAAAGGAAGAGTTAATAATAGTAATGACCATGAGGTTCTGTGGGAATATTTTTCTTGGCAAAGCCTGTAGAACCAGTTATTTTCCTTATCTGTAAATACTTTCTCAGACTGTATCAAATGAGAAAATCGCTGGCTAGGGCTTGGGAGGGGATTCAATGACTCAGCAGAAGACTATGTTTGCTCTGCCACAAAGGCCTTTCATTCTGAACTGTCTGAGTGCCAGCTTTGTAAACCTGACAATTACTTTTTCTAGATCACAAAAACATGGAGTTAATTACACAGGAAACTAGTAAAGATGGCAGGAAATCAGTTTACATGTAATAATCATTTGTTGCTTATCATCCCTAAACAATTCAGATGCTATAAGAAGGTAAAAAGCTCCTTTTACACCTTGTTCTTAAAAATAAACTACTGGGTTTAAACCTTTTTTTTAAGGCAATAATCAGGCTTTGCCCCTGACTCTTGTGTCCATCAAAACATTTAACATCCAGTGCCTTCTTACTATGATCCCATTTATGTAATGGCCAGCTAACCAGATTGATCCCCCAAATCAGTAGAGATCAGCACAGTGGTGCCTTGGAGGAACCCCAGTCTTAACTGAACTTAACACTTTAGTTTTTAAAAAGGTGGGAGGTGAATGGAAATTGAGGATAGATGGAAAGGAGGCATCTTTAGCACACCGCCAACCTTCGACTACAGAAGAATGAGAGTTCTCAGGTATTGTCATATTTCCTCCAAAACAGAGGTCTTTGGGTGCTGCTAAGCCTTCAGTCACCCAAGAAATGCCTGTGCCTTCAGAGAGGCAGGAAAAAGTTAGCAAAGAATAAAAGGAATCCATTCAGAACCAGGGCTGGAATGCAGGGATCCCCTAAGCCTAGTATTTAGGTTAGTTCACTCAATTTTTACAAAATCAGAAGCATTCTTCTGCTTCTGGCACCCCTAGTGAGGGAGACCATAACCATGCCTCACCAAAGGAAATTACTTACCAGTAGATTCTTGGGGTTATCAGTCTGATAATACTCTTACCTAAGGTCTCCCTGAAAGATGCTTTCCATCCTCTGTCTGCTCCAAAGAAGTCAGTGTTAAACACCAGGAACAAGTTATTACTGGAGCTCTTAATATTTGGAGGCAATTCTGAGCCACAGAATTTCCCAAGGAGAGGAGCATGGGTGTCTGAGCCATCATATACAGCCACATAATCTTTGTAGCAGGAGGGAGATATTTCAAGCTGGAAGCTGTTGAATCTGTAAAATACACTTGAAGCTTTAGGTATTATGTTTTCATTTCTATTCCTGTGTTATTTGTGGTTTTAGTGCTTGAGGATACCTCCAAGTAATAGCAATAGCCAAAGCCATAGACAGACAAAACATTTCTCTTCAGGAAAAAGCAAGCAGAACTGTTAACTGCATGGTAAAACACTCCAGCCAACCAACCTCAAAGAAATAGTGACCCTCACCCACTGGGCCTTTTGCAAGGCAAGCTGTCAGCACATCTAGGCTTTCTGTGAAGCAGCAGATCTCCCTTGTGCAAACATACCCTCTCTCACTTCTGCAAATTGCTCAGGCTGCAATTTCCTTGGGCATGTGAGGGGCATAGAAAATGCAGGCTCAGAGTGCAGACCAGCTGGGTCTTCCACTTAGCTGGGAAATATTCTCTTAACTCACAATCACCATATATATGACAGAAGAATGTATCCACCTTTTCATTTCTCAGTGGTAAGATTTTGTGGCAGCCATATCCCTCCTTTAGGCAAGACAGCACACACTCGGAAGTATACTCTTTCTGGGTGGGTATTATTACTTGGGCTGAAAAGTGAGTACCAGACTTCTAAAACATTTTTTTTTTTCTTATACAAACTCATAGGAGTCTCATAACTCCTCAAAGGCTGACAGAATTTAAATAACAGCATGAGCTGCATTTTTACAATTTCTTAGTCCTCTTGGTAACTGAAGTGAGAAGTTAAAATTGTGGTGATATTTTGCACATAACAAGTTACAGGGAAAGATGTAAGGGAGCCTGAATTTGATAAAGGTGCCTTCAGTAGCCATTTCTCATTTTAGTTCAGTTTTCTCCTTGGAAAAGGAATGGCAGAGAGAAAATTTTCGATAATTGCTGTCTTCAATTGGAATCAGAGACCACCCTGTCCCCTTGATGACAAGCAGAACTTGGATTACATACTTGAGGAGCACTATTTTGCCATTTCCAACTGTAATGTGGTATGAGCAGTTCATGTTGTTGTGATAATCAAGAATTGAATGGGCCGGACTGCTGATAACACCAACAGAGCCATTGAAAATGCCACCACAAGCTGTAGGGGAAACAGAAAAAAGAGTGATTAGCGTTTGAATACTAACTTGGTCCCAATTATCATATTTCTTGCAGGAGTTTAGCCATAAGGAAAGAAAAGCCCTTGATAAATTAGGAGCAGTCTTCCCTATCATGCCTACAGCTGTTAAGTGTGGAGATGTCTATCAGGTTGTGCTCTACAGTGGGAGACTAGTCAGTATTGAAGTAACAGGTTGTTACTAGTCCATACCAACTGGCAATGGCTCCGTGTTTGTGCAATAAAAGATTGAGCCTGATTTCAGGTGTGCTGCAGTAGGACCAGGGAGCAGTGGGATGGGGTGGGTGCCCCACGCAGGAGCGTGAGTGAAGTGTGTCTGGAGTAGTTTGGCACCTGTTCTAGCTTGCCAAGAGAAACCTGGCTGATATGTGGACAAAGGCATTCCTTCAACCAAACCCTGGCCCCATGGAAGCCTCTGAAAGTTTGGCACTGACACAAAAGCAGCCACAATTGCACTCATAGCCCTGCCCCTGACTTTTCTGGAATGACTGTCCACAGAGCCTCATCAGCTCTCCACCTCCTGGCAGGGCTGGGGCATTACTGTAGCACTTGTTCTGTGCAGAAAAGCTGAGAGGAGTCCCCAGGTGCCACTAACCCTGGGGACTGTTCCCCACCTCACCTTGTGCAGGGACTCGCCAGCAGTGGGGGGTGGCTGAGCTGGAGGACTGCATGTTTGCTCTCTGGCTGAGGAGCAAGTTAAACTCTGCAGCTGTGAACTAAAGGCACTGCTTGGCTTCTCAGTGTTTCACACCATGGATGCTGACGAGGCCAGGATGTGGCTAATGTTTGTTCCCAGCTTCAGTGCTTGAGGGAACAAAAATCTATTATAAAACCAACGCTAATCTCCATTGTTAGCTTCAGCCTTTATTTTACAATCTTAACTTAGCAAAAAACATTTCCCTGTGTCCTGTTGATAAATAGCTCAAAGCTACACACAGCTTTTCATGTTTTAAAGGACATGCCATTGCCCAGGCCACCACCTTAACAAAGGCAGTCCCATATAGGTGCTGCTGGATACAGAGCCCTTGGCTCCACAGCTGCGCTCCGGGCTGGTGGCCTGGAGCACTGGCAGATAAAGGACAGGAGCTGGGGGAATAAAGAATCAGCGTTATTCTACACTAGGAGGGGGAAGGCTTTTTCTTTTTTTTTTTCAGTGAACAATACAACTAGAGGGAAGAGGAATGTTAATTGCTAGAATCTGCTTTGTGTACAACAACAAGCTAATAAGGCTGCAGTCATCTTTCTCAAATGTCAGAAGTCACAAGTCAGATAGCAGGAACTGACTTGAGTGACTTATGAAGGTCTTTTCCATGAGTAACTGCACACTGTCATTTCTCAGTGCCATTCCCTCTGTCTTATCTGTATCAGGCCATTCATTTTATATAAAGAATTTAGCCTTCTGCTTTTTCCTGTGGCTTTGAACATGAGGAATGCATTAAGGGAAATACCAAAGTTAAGAACTCAGCCATTTCTCTGCAGTTAGAAAATGATGGTTTCAAAAATCAAAGTACTGTCTCTACAAGTTAAACCTAGAAAATATTAAAATCGGTTTTGAAAACAAAATTAATCTTTTAGGATATTTATATTTGTGCAGATGAAAATTCTAAACTCAGTTGGAAACTACTTCTTCTAATATATATTTCCTCTTTAAAACAAAAGAGATCTCATGTGAATGGCAAAAAGTTTTGGTGAAAATATTTATTTTTTTTTTTTTTATCTAGATCCTAATTTTTATTTACATTAATACCTGGCACTGCAAGAGGGCCATCAAATGGAGGCATATAGCTGGGTCCATTTAAAGATCCTGTTCTGGTTCCCATGTTGTATAATGTAGTTTTAGTATAACTGAGAATCTGACTGTTCTGTATGTAATAAAATCTTCTAAATGAACTCAGTTAAATAAACTGGTGATGTTTCTCCTTAAACATTGCGGGGGGG
>NW_009627402.1:27055-57077 GCF_000690535.1 Cariama cristata | reverse complement strand
AAAACCACAAAAAAACCCCCCAAACACAAAAAACCCTGCCAAAATGAGTTGCATTTCTTTTCTACAGCAAAGGAAAAGTGTTTCTGTTCCTGACTTGGTCCCATGTAGCGTCTTGAAATGAGAACTGTGAGATAACACCTCAGTCAGTGACAACATGCACCAAACAGTCCCATGTCCCGGTCCCGAAAGCTCTTTCGGGCAAGTAAGCAGGGAATATGAACCATCTACATCCATCTAAGGTATTCCCAAAATGAGGTACAACATTTCCTACACCGAACCATTATCCAGCTGGAATATTTCCACCACCTAAAGCACAGGACAGTGGCTACTCACCAATTGCTCTGTATCTTGCCTGGAATCCAAAGCCTGCAATGTGGGAGTCAGTGTAGAAGTTGAGCAGCATAGGTCCAAAGACACTGACTGGGGCAGGGAGCTCATTACCACAGAGCGTGATGAGAGGATGTGGGGTAACCCTCGTCCCGCTGAAGATGCTTACTCCATCATAAAGACAAATTCTGCTTAAGAGTGCTGGGGCTGCATGGACATATAATGCAGAAGAGTTAGCAGCATATTTTCCATGTGATTTACTGAGCTGCAAGCATATAGACCTCACACAGGATAAGAATTACATATTATATTACTTTCCATTCCAGGATCTCAGGATCTCATTTTCTTGCTGAGGATGTCAATTTTTAATATGCAGAAAGACTGAGGCAGAAAAAGGCAGAGACCTTGTCTATAAGACATCAGACTGGTCTCATTCAACACATCCTATCATCTGGAAAAGGCTCCAGACTCCCTGACTTCGTGGGAGTCCATAGTTGAGTGAATACCATCTATGAGGAGGTGAGAGGACCTAACAAAGCATGGATCTCCTCTGCAGATCAAAGCACCTTTTTTTACAGGCAATCAACTACCTGGTATTTCTTTCTACTAATGTAGAAGTCAGCACTCAGTGCAGGGAATTTTGAATCACTAAGAGTGAGAATTTGGGAAAATGAAAACATAGTCCATACACTAACATGTTTCAGAGCTGACTTCTTTCTGTCTGAATTCCCTCAAACTTTGGAGTACCTAAACCCAGATTCTTCTTCAGCTTGACTCAGAGGACAAAAAAATGTAAATGTAATCTTGCAGTTTGCCAGTGAAATGCTGTAACTGTGGCAGTCAGTGGAGATTTGGAGATGACTGAGAAATAGGAAAAAACCCAATGATTTTCAAGAGCAATCTGTTTTAGGGGGCAAATTGGTGCAGGTATTAGTGTGAGTGAAAAGCTGCCCATTCAGAAGCACTAAGAAACACTGAAATGGGGAATGTAGCATTCTACTATTTTTTTCCCATTGGTTTTTAGTTTCTCATTTGCAGTTAGGTTTCTGGAGGAACAAGCTATCCTCTCTGACTCCCTGCTATACCTTCCTGACTTTCTAGCCACCTCACCGTTTGCAACCAGATTTGACTGAGATGAGAGGTCTCAAATGTATCAAGTTCACGTAAGTTTCATGAAGGTCAGTAACTGAATTAGATTGCCAGAGGAATGTCGCCCAAAGGACAAGCTGTGCTTTCAGTGTAAGGGTGGTGAGTTTGGGCAGAGACCTGCTCAGCACCAGCCACGGGCACCCTGGGAGCTCAGAGCCATGTCACCACCTCCCTGCTCTGCTGGGAGCCATAGACATGGGGAGAAGTTGGTGGTACCCGGGGTGGTACCACCAAGGGATGTATGGTGGGAGCTAGAGAGGTTTGGTATCATGTGGGAGCAAGAAAGCTGGATTAATGCTGTCAGTGAAAAACATAACACACATCTACTGAAAAATGAGCTTCATTAGTTGTTATGCTTATAGAAAAACTTGATGTTTGTCGTCATCTTCATCACTTACAAGCGTAATGGAAGCTGGGGTGTCACATGTTTACTGACGTTAAGTTACCATGTTTAGCGATCTGTTGGCAACAATGGGGCAGTTACTTAAACTGCAAAGAATTAAAAGGGAATTATCTAAATTTAACAGGACAGATGCTGAGCCTACTGTTGCAATGGAGTGATTCCTGCAGATTGTCCAGTCAAAACAAGCTGCTTCCTAGTGTTGTAGGAAACAACGGTTGCACTTGATGATCTTTGAGGTCTCTTCCAACCATAATGATTCTATGATTCTATGATTCTATGAAACAGGATGGCTCATATTGACCAGGATGACACATTGAAATGGAGCGATAATTCTGTTTCACAGGAACAACAGAGTGCTCCCAGCAGTCAGATATATTTTAGATCCTTTCTGGAGTTTTAATTAAAAAATTTCTTCTCTCTCAATGAAGACAATGTATTCTAACATGCTTTACAATTATGCCAATAGGGAAATATGGTGCTTGTCTGACTAATAAGAGTAACTAAGCTGAAAACAACCAGCCACATCAGATAGCTGTTTACACTGTTATTAAAATGATTAATTAAAAATATTCTTCATGTCCTACTGTATCATGAGAATACCTGATAATGTGATACAATTAAAAGACATAATCAATTTTAAAATAGAAAGAAACAAACAACAATAAAAAAGCAATGGAGACAAGTGCAATTTTCTGAAAAGACTTTGGAGAAAGGCATGAAGTGAAATGGATTTCTCAGCAAAGCAAAGGTCCACAATACCCATCACAAGTTGTTTCGAACTGCTGCACTGGAAAGAATAACATGGTTGATGTAGGATTGTGAGCAAATGGCTTAATTTCTAGCTTTGAATCCTCATTGTTTGGGCCAATATCATTTATGAAACATGAATCCTGGCAGGACTGATGATTGTTTGATCTCTATCCTGTAACTCATTCTCTTGTTTACACTTTTCCTTAAGTTCTTACCGTACTAAATGCATTATTCTGTAAATAACCCCCAGCCTCAGATTCCTCTATTCTATCTCCTCATATCATACTTCCAGGCCCTACAGATACTCAGTACGTTATCAGCGATTCTTCTCTGTGGTTTATTTCCTCCAATTCTATCATCTTAGATCTTTTCTAGACCAATTTCTGTCCCTTGCAGTACAATGTAACAGCTTTCACGAGTCTCCACAGATCTTTCCTTAGCCAGATGTCAGACCCACATCCTCTTTGAGCTGACAGGCACTTTCCACATAGCTAGCACTGTTTTTCTTCATAGACCCCTATTTACTAAGAGCTTTTGCTCATCCTTCTGGTGTTACTGTATTCTGTCTTCCGATTCATCCATGAGGATTCATCTCTTCTCCTGTCTTTCTCTTGTTATCTCCATGTTAGCTCTATATAATCTCATTTGCAAGGACAGATGCAACTACTATCTCTATGCTGATGACTCCATAAGTCTACTTCCCTCCTCCAGGCCTCTTTCTGTCCAGGCTAAAATCTTATTTCTGTCTCTCAACAAAACGATTCAACAGGAGAGCTTTTTTCCCCCCTTGAAGTCTTCCCTTGCATCTTCTTTCTTTACAGCCTCATTATTTTGCCTTCCCTCATTAGGTCCATGTCTATGATTTGGATCTCTCTAGGTCTTCACATCCAGGCTAAATGTAAATATTGTCAAGTGTTTCCAGTTATTATCTTTAAGATAAACCCTTTCCTATCCTTTCATATAGCTATGACTCTCACCTGAGAAATAGTGATTTTTCCAACATGGATACTGTAGCATTCATTCGTATAGCCTTGACAATATTTCTTCCAAATACTGCTAGAGAGATCAATTATTTGGCCTGACATTATGAACATATCCCTCTCTCTTTGAATTGCTGCGTGTATTTGCTTTCAATATTTGCACTCTATTTATCATCTCTTCGTACTGCTCAGCATTGATGCATTGACTCGTGCCTCCAAAGTTCACATGATAAGGGCTTTAGTTGTCCTTACATTACCTTTGGAAATATGCTTTTGTGTTGCCTCCTTTCCATTTACCAGAAATTTCTGTCCAGTCTCATTATTCTCCATAAAATAATTAATTTGATATGATGCCTGCACAAAAACCTTGACCGAATTTGGGCCTCTAACTCTCTGATCACTGATAACAATGTCCCATTTCCATCTCTCTGTCTGTAGCCACAGATTCTGTTTCATTTTGTATTGAGGCAGAACATGTCTTTTTGTTTAATGTTTATAAAACTGAAATTACAAAACTGACGTTTTGGGTCACAACTGTAGTTTCTGTTATAAATGGTAATACAATTAGTAATTATTAATGTAGGAGAAGTATTATGCAGATATATACTCCTGTGCAATATATTAACAAGGTCTGTAGCACAAGATACTATTTTGAAAGCAAGGAATTACAAGTCTTTCATGTATATATCCTCTTTCAAAATAATCTATTGCAAAACTTGTCTATTTTCTGAATTGTGTAGTAACAACTGAGAAAGCAGATAGAGAAGACTCCAAAATGAAGCTGTGACCTTATCCCAGATTGCAAAATTACAGCTGCATGTTTAAAAAAGAAAAAGGAGAAATAAACAAGTTATTAAAACATTATTCAGGTCAACATGGTATGAGCACAATGCAGTTGTTTTGTATGGACAGAGGATAAATACTACAGAATTCTAAAAGCAGATATTGCAGGAGGCCTACATCCATCTCCCCTAATTTTCCGTGATTTGAAACTCAGACTTTATTGGATGTTATCCTCGTACTAGAAGAGTATTACAGCCATTTAATAATACACTACTGTAGCTGTCCTAAACATGTATTTGTAGGGACGTTCATCTGAATAAAACTTATGAACATAAAATGGATGTGATTAATTACTTCTTAGATAGTAAGTCTACTAAGAAAGATAGATACGGGTTTTTTTACTAATTCTAATATGTTAAATTTGTGTATATCTTTAATCCAAGGAGGGAAGACAACATGTATCACTGTCACAGAAGTGGGGCTGAGGAAACCAACTCACCCTCATTTGTTTGGTTCTTTATAAAATAACCAAACACAACAATGCAGGTGGTACTACAAGAAGCAAGCGGCAACCTATGCAATTCTTGAAACAGGCAAAAGAGGTTCTGTAACCATATTCAGTTTGGCACAGGAAAAGACATTCTTCAGGCTGCAAGGAAATCCCGGAGACTAAGCCAAACTCCTTTCATAGGGTTAATCTTGCCTATGTTTTGCTGCCTAAATCTAAAGTATCTTGTGTAAGCTATTGTCTATGGCTTCCTGTAATAGTCAATGGGTAAAGAGAGTGAGGGAGGCCTTCAGAAGGCAATTCATTCAACCTCTACAACACATTTGGGTTTGAGTTTAAAGCACTTTTTCGCTTCACTATAGAAGGATATAAATCTGGAGGATAATCTAAATTAGATGTCTATTTTCAGGGGCTCAAAGACAGATCAAAACAGCTTTTCTACCTACCAGGAAGCAGCCAATTTAGATCAAATTTTGATCATAAAATCAACAAATGCAGTTTCCTCCAGTTCTCTCTTGTTCTTTTACTTGCTATATTTAGTGCTTAATACATATTTAATATTTAGTACATGCATGTCATGTTCATTTGGTTCCAGATACTGACATTTTATCACGGCTGTGGGTTAACTGCCTCATTTGAAGTCGTTCTTTATAATCAGAACAGGCATCTCATCATAATTGGAAACATAACTACTCTACAGCAGAGATCTGTGAATAACCGATGAAGTCATTCAATTTTCTACCAATGTGTCACTGCACTATAGCCAATTACGGTCTGCATTCTAATTTTCTGGAAAAGATATCTCAACCAGTTAAAGTCAATGAGATATGTATGCCTTACAGGCATTATTTTAGATACTTCAATTCATTACTAAACAACCATGAAAAAAACAACTGGATTTCTTTTGAGAGGTCAAATAGGTAGTAAATTATGTTAATTGGACATGTAGCTAAACTTTAAAAACCCAATCCAGAACATCTGTACTAGTATGGTTAAAATTTTACAGGCTACACTCAGCAACAATCTAAGCAGGTGCAATGCTTCCTTGCATATGGAATAGCTAGAAATGTTTTTAACAGATGCTGCCAAACATTGTCCTGCCTTTGCAAAACAACTAAGGGAGTTTGTGCTAGAAACCCTTAGGCACATGTGTTAAACATATTCAGTGGGACTGCTGAATAAGTTTTCACTTCTGCATGATAGTTTGCAAGATGGTGGTTTCAATCTTCTTTCCAATTTGAAACCAGGCAATTTCTCTTTGCTAAAGGGTTGTATTTTAAGATTTTGTGAGAAGTATTAATAATCAACTACTGGAGAGTGTCATACTTCCTCTTTTATAACCAGATGTCCTTTAGCTCATATCCACGGTTCTTTTCTTTCATGTGACTAAGGACTTTTAGTTTGTGTAGCCTAAGGAACCCTATAACAATAAAGGAGCAAATTGCCCTACCAGAAGTAGAATATTTTTAGTATTTCTTTATGTCTGTGCTTATTATTATGTCCATATCACTTACCTCTTTGCTTTAACCTTCTTGATAATAAAAGCTTGAATCCATTTATAAATTAACTGAATGCACAAACAGAATACAGATCAGTAATGTACTCATAGAGGTGTCAAAATTGGCATAACCTGATTCAGCCTAATGTTTAGCTTGTCTGCTGAATAATAATATCTTCTACATGAAGAAATTATGTAATATCTGTGGTTTACATTTAATAAAAAAAAAATTCTTAAAGTAGCAGTTTGTATTAGGGGATGAAAAAAATGTTTCCAATAAAATCATAGTCAAATCAAATCTTTGTCTAAGACCTAAATTAAGTTTGGACCAGAATACTTTTGAATTCAAAACGAAATACTTTTGAAAACTTAAAAAGAAAATAAAAGAAGTCTATTTTCTGACTTTATTGTTTGGTCTGAAGAAAAATTCAAATTACAAACCCCAGCTTAATAACAAATTACTCAAAAATCTCTTTGTCTAGGTGACTTCAAGGGAACCAAGTTAAGATGGCCTCAAAATTTGTGATGCCAGCCGAGCAGTTTGGACATACTGATTCCTCTGTGTTATCATGACATCCCCACCCATAAAAATTTGATCCTGTCAAAGTTGGGAAAGTTTTACCATTCACACCAATGAGACCAGGATATTATACCTGTTATTTCTTGGGTAAATGCTGCCAAGTCTGAAAATCTCAAGAGGGACTTTTGTTCATGGGTGTATACAGTGTAACAACTTTTATATGTTTTCAGTTACTGTAGTCTTTCACCTAGTTTCACATTTATGTGTTAGTACATCCTTGTAAAACACATGAATATATTTATATCCATTTTATCAGTTAAGGAAACAGAAGCACTGAAAAGCAGAACAGCTGGCCTAAAATCAAAAAGATTATAAGACTCAATGGCAAAAAGAAAGGCAGGAACAAAGACCCGAATTGGCCAGAGTCACTCTTATACTCCAACCACCTGGCAGCTTCATTGCTGCAAGCTATTCAACAGGTGAGATCTATCTTCATTCTTCTGGAAGCTTTCAGTGATGCAAAACTGAACCCTGAACACTATCTTTGTAAATGTTTGTCTGTAAATGATTCTCAGAATGGACCAGCAAATTAAGCCATCAACCATTTTGCATGATAGAAGACTTGTATATTTTCAATTACATAGAAGTTACACTTCATAGTACATACTGAAATAATGAAGAACCAGTTACCTTCCAAGTGGAAAGTCTCAAACTCGAGGATCACCAGTGACTGTGGTCCCTGATCTATGACATAACTGCAGTTCAAGTTGTTATCATACTGACTAGGGTAGTTAGGAGAGACGATACGACCTGCAGGGCTGGTGAAATTTACTCCACATCCTGCAAACATAAATAAATAAGACACAGTTATAATCCAGGTGATAACATCATTCCAGTTTTGCAGTGAGAAAGCCAATAAGGTACACAAGGACCTCATCTCTCCTTAAGAGGCTAGTCAAAAAAACCAGGGAGAATAGTATATACCATGATGGCAAAAGCAGGTCTTACACACACACAGAGCAGTGGTTTTGGGAAACACAGGGCCTTCCCGCCAACAACCTCGCACAGTATCTTGGAGTGTCTTGGATAAGATCAGGCCATAGCTCCTCAGCCCACTGACCAGAAGGATACAGCACTGCCATTCTTACGGGTTTGGAGACTGCACATTTCAAAATCCTTTAGTACATACAAATGTAGCTGAATTGGATGGGGGGTTATTAGGGCACATCAGCAGTTTAGCCTCATTTGAAAATGCCCATCTTAGCCCAAGTGGTACCATTCTTGCTTCATGCCTGATAGCCAGGAGGATGCAGGCTGCTATAGGGCCGTCTTTGGGTTGCTTTGCTATGTGCGGAGACAGGAAAGGGTTGCCTCAAGCACACAGAACCGTTCATTTTCATGGAGCTCTTTCTGATCCTAATCACTTGCGTGGCCTTGGGTTTTCTCTTTATTTTAAGCTACAGGCTTAAAACAGTGCAGTGCACAGTGAAATGCTGGTATAAGCTTAGGAACAGGCACATGAAGCCTGTGATTGTCTAACAGTTTGTTAGTTGTTACTGACAACATTAGAGCAGACATTATAGAAACAAAAGCAGTTTCAGTTCAGAATTCTCTATACTTCAATAGTTTCTTCCTCTAAGCACTTAATTTCTCACTGTTTTAATCTGAATCCAGTGAAGGGAAAGTGGTTTCCTTTAGAAACATCCTACAAAAAAACCCCAAACAACCAACAGCAATTGAGCACTACCTCCTACACTTCTGGTGGGTTCAACGGTCACAAAGCACATGCCATCATTAAAGAAATAGAGAGGCCCACCCAAGAAATGCCACTTGAGCTACATGAAATGCAAGTACAACAGAGCAAAGCAAAGGCCAGAGCAGGTGGTGAGGAGTCATTTCTTCTCCTGAGAGCAGTTTATGTGAAGGGCATGGGCTACACCATACACAGGAGAAATTATCACAGTTTCAGCATGTGCCTTGAAAAGAAGAAAAGAGATAAAAATTCTAAAGGAGGAGCAGATCCTTTTTCCTTTTTAAGAAGATTATAGTTTTAGGTTCCAAGCAGTTTACAGAGAAACAAATTATTAAAATTTAAAGCCTATTCATTTCTTTTCAGCACACTGAAAAGGCAAGGTGGCTAAGGATAACTCAAAGTTACAGCTGCATGGAGGACCTTTGGCAAGTACAACACTGGAGCACACAGTAGCTCCATTGCGTTCAGTAAGGAAACTCTTGGTTTCAAAAGCTGTGCAGAGGCTTCAATGCCTTGGTGGACTGAGGTCTGAATTGCTACACGCAGATCAAACTAATCCAAAATGGACTAATAGAGCAGCTATCTGGCTTTAATATTACTTACTGCTTACAAAAGATGCGGAGAAACCTGGCCCGGGAGAATCCTGAGACTGAAATACTGTGGTTATCACGTTGTTTGGAGCAACAACAGGATCAGGAGCTGAACTTCCACATCCTGTGGTTAACAAAGCTGCTTCTTCTTCATCATTTCCTCTCCACACCTGACAAACCCAGATTGGAAATGGTTTAGTGCTTTCAAAGCCCATGTAGTTTCTGGAAACCCACCAGAAATTACATACACAATTGTTCTTTCCACAGACTTAAGGTAGGACTCATCTCACACTGAATCTTAGCGATCTAAATTGGAGCTAATCACTCTCTGTTCACTCTAGTCATTGAAGACAAAAAGACTTCTCCAAGGAGTTAATCATAGTGAATAACAGGTTGCCAGGGACCTCTGAAGGGCATCTGGAGGTCATTTGCTCGAACTCCTGCTGATAGCAGAGCCAATGTAGATCATGTCCATGGAATCAGAGAAAAATATTTCATGCACATCATTACCTACCTCCATTTTGTCTCTGCTAACTTATCTCCATACACTCTATGAATATGAATATCAGTGTATACAATGAATTATTAAATGCAATCCTTATATTATTCATAAGTCAATAAAAACCAAAGTTGTCATGCTAGGGTAATACAGAGGCATCAAACTGGAAGATCTGGATCCTTAATATCTAGTCTTGCTAATCAAAAATTATTCCCATTTTTGTTATGTTGCATTCATTTGTTCAATGACAAGTATCAAATCATACAGAGAGTTAACAAGATAATATAATTCACAAAAAATATAACAAAGAAAAATACCCTTTTTAAAAAAAAAAATTACTTCAACTGTACCAATAGCCAATTTAAGTTCAATCAAACCATGCATTCAAGAAGCGCATGCAGGTTTAGGTAGGTATTTAAGTGAAACCCTCTTCAGGTAATTACTTAAACGTATTTGAGGCTCCCAGTTTAAGCACTGAATTTCAGCACACATATAAAATAAAACATAGGCATAAATGTTTGATGTTTCTGAGTGCTTAAATAATTTCCTGAATCAGGATGCTTATTGCCAAGGATTTAAAATGTCTGTTTTGAGAAAAAAGAAAAAAATATTTACTCTAATAATAAATTTATTTTTCATTGATGTGTTTGAACAGTTTTCTTACTGGTACTTTGTACCAAAAATATATTAAAAACAAATAATATTTGATTTTTAAAGTAATGTGTTTGAAAGAATTCTAGTGGAACTAGAACAACCACAGGAAATTGTGATTGCTCTCAGCAACCATCCCACAAAGGGTTAGCCAAGGGTTAGTCTGTAAGTGTAGGTATATGAATCACCTCATTCATCTGGCTGAGTGTGTGTAAGGCAATGGATGCTCAAAGGATTAATATAAACAACCTATGTCCTGGCCAAGATTTTGCAAAGTCACTATTGATTTTGGATCCCTCTCTTTTGGCTGCTCAGCTTGAAATGGATGGAAGACATTTACACCTGTTCCACACTTTTTCATACCCACACACCTTCATACATCTCAAATTGAATGTTCAGAAATGGAGGTGGACATCACCAAAAATTTCAGATTTTTCTCTATGGAGAAAATCTCCAGTTGACATAGTTTTGACCATGTCATTCAGGACAGTTTAGAAAATCAAAATTAAAGCACCTTTACTGGGTGGCATTAAGACTTCCATATTAGTGAAATTTATTGTATCATATTACGTCAATTAATCAGTGGAGCAGGCTATGAAAAGACAAATCTAATAGTATTTTTTTCCACAGCCTTAAAAAATGAGTGCAACTGTGGTTTGTAAGTTAGTAGGTATAGATCAGATGTACAGCTGCTCAAGTCTTCCTACATGTTGTCAAATTATGTTTGCCCTTTATTTCAAGTGGGAGTTGTACTGCTGTGGAGAAAATGAGCACAAAACCACTGAACATATGCCAAATGCCTGAGAAAAAAAATGACACTGAAAAATTTGAAGCATGTCCACTCCATTCTATTGCTTTGAAAACAAGTGACTCTTGACAACCTATGAAAGATAAGAATGCTATCTTTGTTTTTTGAGATTAAAAAAAGAAGGATTAGTGCAACTTGACAGTTTATACACTTATAAAGGAGTTTTGTAGAATTATAGTGTCACATTCCTGGTTTTTTACTCACTGGAGTGATTGAAAAGGTCTTTTCATTACACTATATTTTCTCATTATTTCCTGGTTCTGAAGTCATATGTATTTTTTTCATATTTTTCATTTTTGGGGCAGCATGTAGGGTGATGGACGCTGATGGAGGTGGAACCTCAAGAACTGATAAAAATTAAAAGTATGTGCAAGCCAGTTCTCAAGGCATACAGAAAATTGACTGTATTGGTACAAAGACTTCGGTTTATATTTCCTGAATTTTGTACCTTGACAATCCTAAACATGACAATTGCAAAACAGGATTCTGGAATCACGACTTCTTAAAGCACTGCCTTGCTGATCTAATGCCCACAATTATTTTACCTTCACATAACTGCTCTGGCAGTTTCCATTGCTATCTGGAATCTGGAAGTTAGTGTGGAAGTTCATCTCCAAGTGTTTGCTTTCGTGTGTAATGATAGTCCATGTGCATCTGGTGTTCATGGGAAAGTTTTGAGGCCAATGAGGAGACTTGATCATACCATTATCTGAATGAATGATTCCACCACATCCTGGAAAAAATAGCAACAGGTGGGAGAAGTGTTCAAATATTTCCTGTTGGTGTCAGCTTTGAATGGCTGCTAGCTTTTGTGGCTGCAAAAGTGAGAGAGGAAAGCCCTGACACCCATTCAAAGTTCATGTACCCCTTAATTTTCCTTCTCCACCCCTGCAGCAGGGAGGTAGTTACACTCTGGAGAAGGTCTGTCTTTGTACTTCACTTTCTTTTCTTCACAACTGCCTTCTCCTTGCCAGTTCATACCCTTTTGTTCTGGTCCATCTATATAATCCTGACAATTAGAAGTGAGTAAGGGTCAGAAATACATTAATGAGGAGCTTCTCCTGAGACTGTGCAGGTTCTTTCCCACACTCCACAGAATGCACATCATGACTGACAGCCAGTCAGAAAAGCATCCTAGGGAAAAATACTCAATGTACTGCTGAATCCTTTTTTTCTCACTCTGCAACATGCAAATATTGCAGTTCCACATGTGAATCTACTCAAGCTACATCCATTTACCCAGGGCAAAATGGTGATTTCTCCTCCAGCCCAGGCAGCCCTGAGGATCTCAGTGGGATTATGGAAAGGGCTGAAAAACATGCCTTTAAAAATTATTAACAGATGCATTTATAAGGGGAAATAGCTGTTCATGGCTCTGTGGCAGCTCATGTTCTTATACACAATAAGTTAGTTAATTTGAAACATACTTGCAAATACCATGCTAAGAATAATTTACTAGGGCTAGGTGTACAGTACCAGCAACCCATTATTATTTCAGAGTAGTAGTAAAAGGATTAATAAAGAGCAAAAAAAGGTTTATAACATTCTACCTTTTTCCTTTTAGTTAAAAATATATATATATGTTTTAAAAGGAAGAATTTATTTTTCATTCTTCTATGTTAGAAATGGCAATTGTGTTTAGAATGTAAACCCAGAGATTCTCGGTGGACAAATGAGAAGAAAGCTGAGGAAAGGAAATCAGGTATATAAAAAAAGAAATCTCCTTTCACAAAGAGAATATTGACTATACACATTGCATGTCTAAACTAATGTTCACTACATCATTGAAGAGTGTCCTTCCTTGCTCATGAAATCCCAATGACAACACTGTCAAAAACTTGCTTAAGTGACAGTGTATATTCACACAAGCACAGACTATTGATATGTTTAAGAAGACACTCCATCAACTAACTGACTGTGTGATTACTGCTAGATCATTACCTGATGGAAAGCTGATCAGCATCAGCCAGAAGGTTTGCAGCTGGAGGGGACATTAGAGAACACGTTGACAGCTCTGTACTGAGGTAGGAAGGCACAATGAATTCTGCCTTGCCACCAGCCAGCACACCTGCACTTGCCTTCAGTCACCTCCTGAAGGACAGTGTGCAGATGGTGAATTTTTTTTTTCAATCCAGAGAGATGATAATTTCAACAGAGGGAAGGTAGCTTTTTAAAATGTATCAATTCAATCCTGCATGTGCACCACCTTCAAAAGTGTACCAACATCTCCACTGAAGTGGAATAGTTTTAGGCTGTTATCACAGTGCTCTCTGCAAAGTTCTGTCTGCCTCTCTGTTTTGAAAATGACCTCTCTAGTTTAAAGTGTTTAAACCAAATTGAACTGTGAAACAACCGTTATTCAAGAAACGAAATGTCTCATAGTCACTGACAACAGATACCACTGCTGGGAGGGTAATAGACATGGTATCAGTTTATAGACATCGAGAAACTGCCAGTGGGAGGCTTAAAAAGTACAAAATCAGTCCAAATTTCATTGTGTGAGATCAGACAACACTGGTTTAATATTTGACTTTTTTAGTACTGGCTTCTCTCAGGAGTGCTGAAGATGTTGGCATGTATTTCTTTTGTTCTTTAATGCAAACTTAATTAAAGAGGAGGAATCCGATTTCATTTTGTGGTTGAAAAGTTCTACATAGGCATGATGTACTGCTATGTTAGACCTGACAAAATCAGTATTTTTGTCTCTTACCTAGAGATTCTGCTGTCCATGTTGCATAAAAGCCACCTCCTTGAATTGAGTGATCAGAGTTAAAGATGACGACTAGCTTGCTGGAACCAGACCGAATAGTCCCAGGGGATGTGTTTCCACAATACTTCCCTATGACGGGAGACCCAGGAGAGCCGCCATTCAGGATAGTAACAGAGTCCCACTTACAAAGTGAATGATTTTCAATGTGGAAGGCTGTAAAAGTAAGCTGCAACACACAAAAGTGACATTCAGGAGCTAACACCAGCCACACCAGCAGAGGGGTTAGAGCACTCCAGCCAAATCCTGTAGCCATCCTAGCATAATGATTTCTGGGTATGCTCCGAAATACGACCCACACTTCACCTTGATGCTTTCCTGCAAGCATTGCTTGGAGTCTTGCCACTATAAGTAACAGCAGCTACTTAGCATGAAGACAGAAATGGAAGAGGAATGCACAGGTTCAAAACTGGCATTATTGGGACTTAACCGTATGTTTGAAGCTAAATACGTGCTTCAAAATGATCTTGAATATGCATAGGTGTAGAACTACTTTCCTGCTCTCAAGGCTTCTGATCATGCAATCTGAAGTTGTACATTCAAATATAAGTAGCTATGTAAGCAGAAAGCCTTGGATTTTTTTCTTCCTATTATTTTGAATCAGAATACTTAACAGTTGCTAAAAATAATGCTAGTTTCCATTAAATCTGAGAGAAACAGTTGCATGGTTGATTCCTGTGGGCCTCGATGCATCACATAAATAGCCTGGGCTGGGCAGGCAGCTTCTGACCCTGTCTCCCTCCCACACTGATGCCGTTTGTTCTTGGAGTGATATGCACACGGGTTGGGTTTTCAGTTCAAAGATTTATATTGTTGATCCAGTAGACTCCTAGATTTGTTGATGCTGAAATATTGATGTACACTAATGGCTGCTGGACCCTCTTAGAATAAGTTATTTTTACCACTTCCAGGATTGAGATCTTTGTGGAAAAGTTTAGCAAATACATAGTACTTCTTCCTGTAACTTTTGTGTGTATTCATTTCCAAAAGAACCCTGCCTGAGGCAAAGACCAAATACAAATTTAGCTCAAATGGTTTAAATTTGGAACTTTACCAGCAACTGAAACTGGCAGCTTATACTGGAAAAGGTTAGTCTGCCTTCACTGAGGGGGCTGCTACTCACTCCTTTTAAAATAGAAATCTACTTTCATCGGATTAAGATTAGCTCTGCTTTAACCAAATTTGTGGATGAAATAGAATTTTTGTGTTCTGCTAAAATAATCCTGTATTTCCTGAAGTAAGTCAGTGGTCAGAATATCACGCAGCAGAATAATTAGGACTATGGGTTTGCATTTCTAAGAAACACTTTTGTAGTTGTAAATAAGGAAATCATGATAGGGAAATCAGTGAAAGACATTACATATGGAAATCTGCAATGTGTTTTTACAAAACTGCTTTTCAGATATTTTTCTGACCCGGACCGCAAATGTCACTGATTGGACCTATTCTCCAAAGCATCAGTCAAATAATTCAGCAAGTGAAGTTTAGCACTGCTTGGTCATAAAGGTGCTTAAATTGGTTTCTCAGCAGTTTGGTTCAAGAAAGTAGCACCTCAGGCAGCCCATTAATAGTTATTGGGAAATAAGAGTAGCATCTCATTGATGTAATTTGTACCAGCAATCATATTATCTTCCAGACTAACATTAAGACGTGGAAGTAACTTTTTAGTGGCTTGCAGCTTTTCTGCAGAGATGAAAAAAACTTCGGCCTCATGTTTATTCTCATGATAGTGAGAATATCCATGCACATCTAATAACATGAGTTATTTTAGTTTCCTAAGCATAGAAAGTCATTGTTTAAAGGAGAAGGTGCTATGTTTTGAGGTCAAGTTAGACTTGGATCCTTCTGCTTTTCAAAAAGCACAATCTGCTTTGGTTGTATTATCTTCATTTCCTGCTCTTTCTTAGGTAAGGCTGATGGGGAGATATTTCATTCCTCCACATTTCTGATTTTCCAAATTGTCTCAAACCTGTTCCTCAAGACCCAGAGGGTGCTTCTCACACTGCCAGCTGTGCTCACAATCATGACATCATGTTACTCACAGTGATGGTTTCGCCTTCAGGGGCTTCCAACAACCAGGAGCAGCGGTTTAGATTGCTGTAAGGCTCTGGGTAGTTAGGACTTGAGATAACTCCCCTTTCACCTGACTGTATACCACCGCAGGCTGAAGAAAAAAAGTAACATTTCAATACATTTTAGGAACTGAACAATATAATCAAATGAGTGGAAGATTATTCAGCTTGTAATAGTACTAAAATATATTTAAGTTGGACTGATATAGGCAAGGACGAACAATTTATCTGGGAAAATCCAAGTTTTAAAATCTTTGTCATTGAATAGTGAGTAGACAGATGCAACGACCTTGAAACTTTGCATTTATTCTCATACCTAATATAGCTTGGCAAAACCTTTGCCAGCTGACACTTGCGGCTGCCTCTTCCACCTTATCTTCCATTTATTTATCTCAGACTCCTAAGCAAACCAGTGCCATTCTTGGACCGACACAATCAAGTCAAAAACTTGCTGATGTGTCTGGATAAGTACCAAGGCTAAACTGAGCTGTGACAGGAAGAATAGCTGTGCTGGTGTGTAAATGGCAAAGTGGTGTAATTTGCACTGATACATCTTTAAGTGGATTTCAAAATGAGTGCAAAGGTTCATACAGCAGAATGCATTTCAGCCATGCTAGCACTCTGGAGGCCTATTTGAAGTAAGTCAAACTTGGCTAATGTTACCTGTTACTTCCCTGTTCCCAAGAGCAAACAGCTGTTCTGAGTGTTGCACTGCATTGCAAAAACTCAAGTGTGGTTCAGGGAATGGGAACAGTGAGGCAGAAAACAAATCTGAAAGTTCAATTGCTAGCATATGTTTGCTTTAGATGGATATAAATAGTGGCAGGCATTGTGTAACTTTTGAGGACCTCTTTGAGAGTTGATCCCATAGTGTGTATTCGCAACATCACCAAATGAAAGGCAACATTCCCCAGAAGTGCCTCAGTCAGCAACAGCAACAATCTATCAAACCATTTACCTTCAAACGTGTAATGGGCCAAGAACCCTTTATCTTCTGTGTTTTCATCACTTACAAAGTGTACCCAGATCTGGGGGGCAGCTATGACTAGTGGCACAGATGGTGCAGCTTGACCACAAAGTCTAGCTATTAGTTCTCCATCAGCATCCCCTGAGTAAAGAAAGAAAAAAAACCACACTTTTTGAATGCTAAAAAAGCTACAATAATGTAAAGGAATACATAGGGCAAACATGCGTTTAATTTTGTTCTGACTAGAAACAGAGAAAAGTACATATCACACTTAATAACTGATATTTGTTATGGGTATAGGTAGAGTGGCACAGTTCATTGCTGGGATCTAAATCTTGACAATGAGGACGTTCTCTCCAAAGCTGTATAAATGATCCTTCTAATGTCTTGGGCTCATTCTCTCCTCCCCCTGCCATCCTGCACACTTTCATTTTGTATGACCCATCAGACCTGAAAACAAAGCAAGTGCCTCAAAACTGCAGATGTTCTGAGGCAAAACAGTGGGAAGAGATGGCCCAAGGACCTGATCACATTGAAACCTATTGAGCCTATGTGTTTGTGACATCCTCATTAAAAACAACAGAGATTTTGAATTTTCTACCATACAGGGATGTGCTTCATTCATGAACAAGCTGTCACTGCTGTATTAATAGTGGGCATCTCTTTCCTAAGGAGCTCAACATACTGTCCTCTGTATGGCAAAAAAATGCCAGCATTTGCTCAAATCATTGAAACCTAAAAGGAAAGCACAACAGAGGTCATTGCACTTCTGTGACACTGAATGTTTGTTCATGTTGGTGTAAACCTTTATCCATCACATTGGTAGAAGTATAAGTTTCTGTTTATTACTGATATATTTTCAGGAGAAGGAAAATAACTTTCATAGTGTTCCTCACGACATCCAGGCAATACTGTTCCTGTTTGCTTCTCTAATAACAGCAGGCTGCTGGTCTTAAAAGTCTCCATTCAAAAGGAACTTCTAGCTCCACATAGAGTGGCAGGCTGTTCTTGCAAAGAAGGCAGTAGAGCAAGAGGGAGAAACTTTGGGCGCTCTTCAAAGCCCTTTGACAAGTTATTCCAAGTAACATGGCTGAGTAACTTCATCTTTCTGTCATATACAGTGACACAGCCACCATTTGAAATGCCTTGAAGCACAGGGATAAAAGATGACATATAATAAAATTCTATTAATGTAAATTACACAGAGAAATGCTAAAACCTGTCTTGTTAACATGCACTAAAAATGATACTGAGCTGTACAAGCAGATGATGTTCATGATAAATTATGGTTTGGGAAAAAACAGTAATAACTACTTTAAGCATTAAAATGCGAAGTGTCCTTTTTCTTTTTTGCACTTCTTAGGAGGTGATTGACTATGTGATAGATGTGACCCAGGTTACTTAATCTCTACAGTGCGAAAAGTGACACCAATCACTGCTTTCATGAATGGCCAGCTGGCCAGAGATCTAGACTGTCGATAAACAGAAAATGTAAACAGAAGGATTCTACTGTATGATTTGGTTCAAACTGAAGGAAATGGTCTGAAAGACAAAATCAAGAGTCTTCCACAAAAGCCAAAAGTTAGGAGTATATTTCACTGTAGCAATATGCTTAGCTACACTGCCGTGTACAGACTACATGCATGTGCCTGATAATTTAATAACTTAATATAAAGCCTTAACCTACGAAATTTGAAATATTTATTTTATCTTTTTAGATTAAATATTCCTCAGTGAATACACAAAGTCAATTCTGCTTTTTTTTTTATTCAGTACCATTAAGTGTGTTATATGGGTAACTCAAAATAATTTTACACATCTCAGTTTCATTTGAGGTCTCTTGGGTGACTTACTGTTGAACTGGACCTTTCTCCAAACTCACGTCTGCTGTGTCGAGAGTCTTAAACAGCACCTGCCTGAGTTTAGTGATATTCTGCAGTATTTGCATCTCAGTGCTCATTAAATGTTACTTGTCAGCTTACACAGCTGAATTAGGGCATTCTGCCTTTGACATGAGACTGGTTGTGAAACCAAAGATCCATTAGTATAGCCAAAATGAACATTACTATTTAGATGACAAAACTGTGTAGAGCAAAATAAGGCTACATTTTTTCCTCTTTCCTTTGGTAGTATTGCGTGGAGGCCTGAGGTTCACAGTAAAGTGAGAGTAGTGGGAACTGATGACTAACAGACCAGATATATTTTATTATTTCTTTCTCTGAGTGCTCTTTCTATTATTTCCCAGCTCCAGTGCATATGTGGGAGGGAACTGTTAGGCTATGCAGCTATGCATACTTTGGCTTTACACAGGACAAACCTATGCTATACAACCAAGAGATCTTGTTCAAATGAATGCAAATAAGGATGTAACAGATTCCTGCTCTCAAGCCCCCAGCCCCTTTCAGAAATAATTTCCTGGTAAATTAGAACCTACTCTCTCTGGGACTCACAGATACAGCCTCTCAGTGAAGAAGACAGCTGGAGCTTTCATACTACACTTGACATTAGCTGAGTGACTTTCATACGACATTTCCAGTTGCTTGTTCTTACACATAGCTAAGATGCTCAAATATGCAGAGATATTACTGGTGTATTAATCCTGTGATTGTTTTCCTTTTAAATGCTCTAGTCTGTATTTTGTGATGCAGTCTCACAGGAAATATGGATTTGTTTCTGGAGAATCATCCTGTAGAGTACAAAAGTGGGGTATGAAATGGGTATGAAGCCCAGAGGCTATGAATAATTAAAGCATTCTTTACTTCACTCCTGCTGTCCCTGGAGATGTTTCAGGAGCAGGGAAAGAATGGACTGTGGACCAAATAAATTGTTTTGATGACTCCAGCTTCTCCTGCTGTCCATCTTTCAAGGGAGATGAATTGAAATTTGTATTGTCCCTTGTAAAGAGAGAGTCAGGCGTGTATTGCAACCACCAAAACAATATAGCCCCCAAAGATACCTATCCAGTTTTCCATTTTCTTCCCTGAAAGAAAGGTGGCCAAATCCGTGTATCTATTCCTCTGGCAATGAAATCGCACTCCTGGTCTAGGAGGTAACATGGAAGGCATGCATGTGAACACTCTCTCAAATGTACAGAACCTACAAGAATCACTCTCTGCAAATATATATGAACAAGGTTTGGCACAAACACAATTGCACAACTGGAATCTTGATAGGCTTAATCCATTCTGCTGAACATACAAACCTATTCGTAACTCCACGTAGTCATACTGGCAGTCCTGGTGATGTTCCAAGTGGAAATCCTCGAAAGAGATATATATGGATGAATTATAGTGAAAGGGGTTTTCAATGGTCCATTCACAGTTCAAGTTACTTGTGTAATTTTTCACACCATCATAGCCAGGAGAAGAGAAATTCCCACCTGCATATCCCATCAGGATCCCACCACAAACTGCAGAAACAAAATATAATTTTTTTGAAAATACTAATAATTCTTGTGTGAAGAGAAATCTTGCCCCTGTTTATTCTGATATGCACATGTCAGCAAGTATATGTACTGATTAGACAAAACCTTTTTTCATCTTCTGTTTTTTTTTATATAATTTACTGCTGTGTACAAGACAATTTTTGCCTAGTGTCCTGGAATTTATTGGTAAGTCTTTAAAACACATGTGTAAAGCAAAGAAACAATTATTCATGGTATCAAATAAAATATTTCAGTAGCGCCATCAATACAACAAGCATTATTTAACATTTTGAAAAAATCCCACTGTAGCTCCAGTTCAGTATTGCTCGGCCCTACCCATTACTTAATTCTAGACTCAAGATTTTTCTGGTACATACCCTCAAACACAGCACACTCATGCTACAGTAGGATGTTTGGTGGGGGGAGTCAGAAAATCAAGTTCAAAAGACCTAAGGCTGTAGTAGTAAGGCTCTGCCAGCTGTCCCCTCTCCGGAAGCTGAGCTTGCAAAAGTAGGTAAGCTGCACTCTTTCACAAGCTACAATAAATTAGTTCCCCCCCAACTAATATGGAAGCACTTGAATTATTCAAGTGGCCTATGGCACTATGCTTTTTGGATCTTTTCATGGAATAAGGCCACTTCAGACCATCTCTTACTCAAGACTAAGTACAAAACAATGAATCACTAGTGAGACTAAGGACCATGATCCATAACAGAGGTTGTTCTTTTCATTTGAAATTTGATGAACAGGCACATAAAGTCTGTAACTCCCAGAGATTCCCAATTTTTTCACATCCTTTCAACTAATTGAAGATATGTGATCTACACCCACTAAAGAGATGTAAGAGAGAAAAAAGGGTATAGGATGTTTGTTGTTTGTCTAGGTCATTTTTTGACATGCACCAGTACTTTAACTATGACATGACTCATGAAAGACCAAACATTTAATTCAAAACCACACACTACCTGCTTCTTCACTAGATGTGTATGAGACACTGAAGCCTCTGGTTGCATGGGACATATCTGTCACCAAAATGACTTTCATTGTGTTTCCAGAAGATTTCACCTCAGTGCCTGGATTTACCTCACCACACAGCTTGACCAGCTGGGGAGAGTTCTGTCTGAGGCCATTGTAAACCTGTTGGGTCAAAATAAACTCTTATGAGATCAAAATACAGTCTTATGAGCATCTCCTGTGTCACTTAACAGTGCTTCACATCTTTAATACAAAGTTCATTGATTGCCCTCACAGCAGGTTAGTTCCCAAGTCTACTCAAAACCTGGGACCAAACTTCCATGACCTTGAGTAGATGAGGCTCTGAAGTAAAACATCAAAAAGACTTTGCTTATTTTGGCAAAACACAAACATATTTCCACTCTCTTTTTTTTTTTTTTAATAAACACAAATTGAAACAGTTCGAGTGGCAAAAATACTGTATTTTAGCTCAATATTTATATTTTCAATGACTTAATAATGTCAGGTACTGATCATATTCATTCCATTTCAAACGATCATCTTTGTACTGTTGCTAAAGCCAACATCAGCTTTATCAAAAATCTCCTCTAAAATATTTGGTGATGGTTGGTATTTTTGATTAGTTCAAACATTTCACTTTTTGATGACCCAGATGTTTTTTGCAGTTTCTTTCATATAGCCTTTAGCCTAGGAATTAATTTCCTTCTTTCTACTACTATCTCAGCAGTGCAAGCGAGGCAGAAATGATATTTCCCACTGAGATTTGGAATATGTTATAGTGCTGAAGGCTCAAAAGCTGGCAGGATAGATCTTCCTTTAAGGGATCATTACTTCATTAATCGATAAAAAGCCAGCTCGTTGTGGTCTAAAGCATCTGTGAAGGAAAACAAGGGGAAGATCATCTACAAATCACAAGGGAGAGCTACTTCACCCCCTCACACTTGTGCATGGGCTAGTTTCTGATCGTGTTAAAGATAATTCCTGTGTTTGCACTGCCAATCTGAACAAATGGGAAGCTAAGCTAGATCTTCCATTCCTGCAATTTCATAGTGGAATTATATTTTTGAGGCATTTGAGACATCTGACCAGGTCCATTTCTCTGTGGGAGGATTGATTTTTTGGGGGCTAAGTAACCAAAACCATAAAATAACCATGATAAAATAATCAAAATCTATCTTTTTGGAGATGGGGGTGATAAATAGGTAGAATTTCCTGGAGTTTCCCTTTCTTTCAGAATATGCAAGGTCCAACACAGTAGTAGCTGTTTGTTGCAATCTGTTTTTTCTTTTTTATCTTTTTTTAATTGACAACAATAAGTAACAACAGCAATAACAACCTCCAAAGTCAAAACAGACCTGGAACTGACTGATGAACTTTGTGTCCACAGAGAAGAGACATTGAAAGCTTTCAAAAACCCCAGAGCATTTTCCATGATTGATAAAGAGCCAATTCCAATTATTTCTTCAAGTCCTGCCCTCTGCCTGGACCACAATTCCAAAATTTCCATACTCTAAAACAAGCAGATGAGTTTAGACACCCTACAGAGCTAACTTTCTCTCACTTATCTCTTTTTCCCAGATTAAATTATGATTTGTCTTAAAACCAGATGTAGACTTATAAATGACATTTCAGCTCTATTACATCCATTAATGCTCCATAAAGAGATTAGGGAGAGCATTTTCTGCCTTTGCACCCAATACTCACAGCCACGTAATCCGATGAGCACCTCCAGTGTTCTTCAGTTTTCATATCATTAAAGGTTAGAGTCACACGTCGGCCTTCTTCCACTGTGATCTTCCATTCACACACTCGATTATGTGGGTATAGGTTGGGATAGTTGGGTGAAGTAAATGTTCCAACAGGGGCAGTAAAATCCCCCCCACATTCTGAAATATCCAAATATTGGGACACTTCTTAAAGCATTGCTTATAGAGTTACAGAAAAAAAAAATAAAATTAATAATGCAAGAAAAACAGACCCTGAGATGTTGATTTGATATGCCTATCCTGTCCATATGTTTGTCTAAGCAGCTAAGGTCCTGCCAGTCTTTATCACTCAGTCGTAAATGTAGTTGAATATTAACTGACTATAGAAGCTCCTTTTAGCCTAATTATTAATATTCGCTTCTCTGAAGGGCTCATGCCAGGCTTCAGAAGCCTCAGTGACCCACAGGCTTTGATGTCAAGTGATAGAAGCCTCTCACTGTGGCAGGACTGAGACATTTCTGCCTTTCAGTTGACTGGGCAGAGCTACACAGAACGAGTGGGTCTTAGAGTGGGTAACAATGAAGGATGTGTTTTTCCTCTGCTGGCTTACAGAGGTAGAGAAAAAGCTTTCAGGGATTTTAAGCAACACTTTTTCAGTACAGTTATTTTGTGGGTTTCCTTTGTTATGAATATCCAATTGTGCTCTGAGGAAAGAAGACTAAAAGTCTTAGGTATAGAGTGCATTTTTCTTCTGAGACTAATGGTATAAATTTACCAGCTTACACTTGGTTTCCTTTTAAAACCAGAGATATAATTTAATGGAGTGCAATGGGAGATTTAGTCCCTTTCCTCACCCTCACAGACTCCTGCAAAATAGTCCAATCTGCGTATCCACCTGCATTAAATTTTTGCTAATACAGTTTCTCTTCTGTGGTTGCACAACAGAGTCCTGGGAGTGGAATAACATTCTTTTGGAGTTTGATTCCCCCTCTGTTATTTTATTGCAGAAGCAAACACGAAGAATAAGGAAGCTTTCAGCTGAGCTTTTAAATGGGCTGGAAGGAGTTAAGAAGGGTTGGTAGGAGATTTTTCAAGACCAATACCACAAAGAATTTCTTTAAAAGTAGCTATATTTTGGCAGGACAGGCATCCATGGGCACTAAACAATGTGAAAGAGAAGTGTGAATCAGGAATAGGTCTATGTCCTTAGTCCTGATCAGAGCAGCTCTTTGAAGTCATTGTGTTCAGGACAAGAGGCAATGGGCACAAATTGAAATGCGTGAAGTTCCATCTGAACATATGAAACCACTTTTCACTGTGAAGGTTGTTGAACACTGGAATAGATTGTCTGGAGAGGTTTTGGAGTCTCTATCCCTGGGGACATTAAAAACCTGACTGGCCACAGTCATGAGCAACTTCCTTTACCTGTCCCTGATTGAGCAGGGGGGTTGGACTGCCGCATCTCCAGAGGTCCCTTCCAACCTCAATGGCTCTGCAGTTCTGTGATTCTGCTTAAAACCTATTGGTTAAAAACTATTGCTTTTAGGGAGATTTAAGAATACCACTCACCTCAGAGGAACAGAATAACATAAAGGAAAATCACAGCATTTCTTTACCTTCCTCCTCCTCAAGAGGGATGTGGGCAGGGTATGTTGGGACATCCCTGGCCTGATTGCTGGAGAGAAAAGGTGTGGAAGAGTGTGCTTCATTGTGTGAGACCTACCACTGATGGCAACATCTGTTAGCAGGAGACTGCTTGCCTCTCAAAGTTTCAGCTCAGCTAAGTAGTGATCAGGGAGCTCTGTTCATACTTCCCACAGAGTTTAAATTCCCACTACAAGGGAATTTACATCACTACATGTACATCACTACAAGAATAAGTGATGTACAATATATGCTGTATTAGTGCAGTTATGGTCTGTGGTATATGTTGCTTCCTGAAAGTAACTTGTAACCTTACAAATCCAACCTTCAGTACTGGAATCAAAGCGCAGTCTGAATCCTTGGGCATTGACTGATCCATCCGTAACAAACTTGACATAAGCAAAACTGTCAGAGGTGTCCACAGCATCAGGGAGAGTATTACCACAGTATCTGCCCAACAAATTTCCTGCAAAAATCACATAGAGAAAGATAATTTTATATCAATATATTATTTATATTTATATTGAAGGATCACTTTCCAATTTAACTAGACAGGCAGGAGTAAACTGGTAAAATCAAGTTTTTGCTGTGAAACAGAAGAGTTTTGTTTGCCTTATTTTGCTTCAGCAAGGAAGACAGACAGAAGCAAATACTGTACATTGAAAAGGCTCACTTTGTACCCAAAGGGAAATGCTTTCAGGAACCTCTGGTGAGGTTTCGTAGTAGTACTAGGGAAGGGAATACAAACATTGAAATAATTTTCACACCAGAAGCGTTGTATTCTCGGATCTCCACAAAGTCATTTGTGCATTCGGAGGAGTTTTGAATGTCTAGGCCTTCTAGTCTGATGGTAAGATAGTGGCCCCTGGGACCCCTCAGAAACCATTCACACAGAAGGTTGTCTTGATAATGAAGCTCAGGATACCCCATGCTTTCAATGATGCCAGTTTGTCCTGCCACTGTCCCGCCACAGGGAGCTGCAAAAGGAAGAACATTCGTTACCTGAAGGAGCTCAGAGAGATGACCCTTCTCCTAAGCAAGACTTAAATCTAAGGCACAACTGACTTGTCCTCTAACCATGGTAATAAAACAGGAATTGCCTTCCAGTTAAAAATCTTCCACATTCTCCTTCTAATTCAAGCAGTCCTACGTTTTGTTTGTTTGGTTTTTTTCTTCCCCCACACCCCCCCTTCCACTGTAAGCATTCCTTCCTCTCTGTCTTATGTACTGTTAGTTTGAATAAACTCATAGGTTTTGAGGTCTATATCTAATCTCTACCCACGTCCATCTTTACCAGAAAATCTTGGAAAGATGTATCAGATAATTATAAGGAAATTTAGTTTGGTGGTAAATGTGAATCTAAATTTTTTATGACTGACAAAAGTTGACTGCTGGTTTGGGCCTATAGCTATGGTTCAGATGACTCTTCTCTTTCTTGTAGTTCGTTCCTGTTCACATGCCACTCCTTGTGATGCCTTGGCAAGTGTTCACTGCACAATTCAGGAAACAGCTATTTATTGTTAATTTTCTCTCTCTGAAAACTCATTTCTCTGTGGTACCTGCAAACATAAGTTCATAATAGTAAGGCTTACAGCAAATAATATTCCCATGTGGAATTGATTGGATTTTACAGGATATTCTGTGTGTCTCCTAGTTACAATCTTTTTGTGGCAACAACAGTTGTGTTCATACTGTCTGCTCTTCTGAGTGGTTAGTGCTTTGTTCCAGGATGACTGGCATACAGCTGAGATACTGTAAATCTGTTATGGATAAATATAAATTGTGGCTTCATATACTAACAATGTTTTCTTGCAAGTTGCTTCAGTTTTCACATTCAGAAATATAATAGCACACTATATTGGCTTAAGTGTTTGAGATCTAACACAATCAGCATCATTCTTTGTAAAGCAATATATTGCACTACTTTGCCTTTGAGAAATTAACAGTTCTAGACTTTCCTATATGAGTGATACTAACATAATAGCTGCTATTCTTTGAAGGTTATTAACATTATCAAAACTAAAAAAGTAGCATATTTCTGAATCTGATCAAAGACTATATTTAATTTTAAAAGTCTGCTAGTGCTTTCTAATCCTGTTTTTGCAGCTTGAGAGCAAATAATTTTAAAGTCTTTTCCCAGCTCACAAATAATGGTTCTCACTGTTCATTCTTTTTTCAGTCCATTGTTGTGCTGCCCCTGTTTGTCTAGCAGCACTGTTATTATAGGTTTATTTCCATTTACGTAAAGAAGCTCCTAATTTGTTCTTCTGCCAACTCTCAGATGATCTTTGCATTCCCCTTCAGGATTCTGCTCATGAAAGTGACACTAAGTTTGCATGCTGAAAATCAAATCATGTTACATGACTTTATCCACGTCGACCTTTTTTTCTACTGCCTCTTTGACAATTGTCTTTGACAAGAGCTTATCCAGTCATTGTTTCCACTGCTGCAGATCTATGAGCACTTTCTTACTCTGATTTCCATAATTTTCACCTCTTGTGCAGAACATGCTAGTGCTAACCGATACGATGATTCTGATGCTTTAGCTCTAACACTAATTGAAAGAAGCATGTGTCTGTCAGTCTACCTCACAGGCATGATTTAACCCTTGTTACAAAAGCCTGACACTTGAGACCAAAATCTTCTATAAAATCAGAGAAATTGGTAAATGCAAGCATTACCGATGGAATATTTAGCATTGAATCCCACGTGCGTGGCACTGCTGTCAGACCTGAACCTCAGGTACATGACAGCTCCTGAGGATCTCTGCAAGCCTGGCATCAACCCTCCACACAGCTTGGCAATGATGGGGGCAGTGGAGTCAGCGCCATTACGTAGCTCTAGGTAACTGGAAGTGCAGCTAGAAGAGGAGAGAATTTTCTGTTCAATGTATAGCAGTAATGGTTTGAAATCATTTCAGTATGTGCACAAAGCCATGACACTGTAGTGAATCAGATCAGTTTTCATGCAGTGTGACCAAGACAGAATCAACAAGTTCAAAATCAATGACAGTTATGTAATATTCAAATCAAAAGAAATGCTAGAAACATTGAGAAAGATTCATCCCGAGCCCAGTCTATGATCAGATTAGATCTGACAAAAGCGAGTCCTGGGGAAGGGTATGAACAGCACTGATAAAGTAGTTGTAACCATCTTTAATATATTTTTTTTTGCAGCATTCAGGTTCAACAGATATTCCCTATTGAGTCTCATTGATGACTGTTGAATTAAGGAACAGATATAAGAGAGATGAAGGGAATAAAAATTCAAATCTGGAGCCTTACTTAGATGGGCATAGAAAGACCCAAAATATCTTAACTGACAGCTTTGCCTTCAAAATGGTGCAGTGTCCGGGGGGGGCAGTAATCCATTTGATTTAAAAAGCATCTGATTTAAAAGCAGTCAAAATTACTGAAAATCTGAATATGAAAGGACTAGAGGGAACAGATTTTACAGAAAGCACCTTTCTACCATGGATTCTTCCTGTCTGTCTGTTATATTCATTTCTGTCATGCACTGCAAAGCCCTAGGAATGTACACTAGTGGTCTGCTAACTCCAGTGATCTCTCCAAAATTTCCTAACTGCTTTTGATTGTAAATCTGGAAGTGTGCTCTGGGAGGAATTAGAGAAAGTAACAGGGAAAGAAGAATCAGAACGAAGTCTCTGAAGAAACACAGGCAAAATAATGTGGATGTATACTTTGGTGAAGGTTCAATGTAAAACTGATCTTCAAATTGCAGCTCTACTGCATGTCCATTAGGAGCAGTTATGGTCCAGACACAGTCAGCATGCGGGGGATAATTGCTTGGATAGTTGGGGGAAGATGTATATCCACTGGGGTTGAAATCACTGATATAAATATTTCCTCCACAGGCTGGGAAAGAAAAGATTGCCAATAAAAAACATGTTAAGGAAATGGGTGAGGCACCAAAAATATGAGTTATCACTATATTCCAACACAGTTTCCTTTTGGTGTCATATAGTTACATCAAAAACAAATGCATTTTACTGCTTACTGTGGGAAAACATTTCAATGCAGTAGAATCCTACACTCCTGTGCTCCTGCTTACCTAGCCTTCCTAATTTGCAAATGTTTAAGGACCTGAATTAAACTGCTATTAGTTATTCCTTGGATTGCTTCTAAATCAAGCAGGAAACATATTTCTTGCCTTGTTCCTACCCCAGTTCCCAAGAGTTAGAAAGCCTACAAGTCAGACCTATCAATACTTCTGTGAATCATTCCCCACTTCTGCTTTCCAAAAATTGAAATGTGCGTTTGAGACAATAATGAATGTGTGAGGAATGCCAGTCAAAGCAAACATAAGGATTTGTTCAGGTCCTTTATCCTACAAAAATACCCTTATTTTGACAAGAACCTTTCTGTCAACAGCCCTCACTATGTTCTAGCAATACTGGTTTAACACAGGGTTTTAGTCAAGTTTCATAAATTGAAGTGGTAGAAATACTATTGTACAGCTCCACCCATTCCCTTGACGAATCCCCTACAGTAATGCTAAAAATGATTCTTTGTGGCAGCAGGGAAAAGCAGGCAGAAAACAAGCACTTAAAAATTTGAGCAGATTGACAGGTTGCCTTAATTGTGTTTAATTACACTGTTTAACAGGAGGTCTCCTGGTGTCACAAGTGGCATGTGTCATGAATGCAGTGGAATAACTGCAAATGCCAAATCCCTGATTTACTCCTGGGACCTGAGTCTCCTGTTTTTTCATCCTTCAAAAAATGTTAGCTCTGACAGGGAATGTTATTTTTTCAGCTGAGAGTAAAACTTGTAAGAAATGTTACCACCTTTCTAGACACACTAGCCTAAATCATGCCTGACATCATTTAGCACTTGAACTGGGTACTGTATGTTCAAAATAATGTTCTTGTTTCCAGTTTTTTTTTCCCTTTCCTGTATGAATTTTGAACATCTTTTCCTAACTATAGATGCCACTTCCCTGCTAAAGGGCTTCCCATAATTTTTTTTTTATCTTTAATATCTCCAGGTTCTGTGACCTGGAGCTGGCTTTCTTTAAAAAGGAGAAATTTGAGTGTCAGATCAGAAGTGGTGCACTAAAGAAGGAAACAGGACATTTTTGCAGAAAGCTGATCTTACCAGGGTTGGGACTTATAACAAGAACCTCTTTTAAAAGGACAAACTCCAAGTTATATCTATTGAGTTGCAGAATTTAAGTTTATTTCCTAGACTTACCTAGACTCTTAGCCTCATATTTCAGTTTGAATCCT
>NW_009627402.1:9287-27024 GCF_000690535.1 Cariama cristata | reverse complement strand
TCCTGCTGTCAGAAATGAAGTGGACAAACAGCTGATTGTCTGTGGTGTACATGGTAGAGATGGGGCTGCTTCCACAAAACCGTCCATTCCCTCTTCCAGTCACCAAAGGTGGGGCAGTATTGTCTAACCCATTCTTCAGCTAGAAGAAAAGAAATTGCTAATGTCACTCAACCAAACAGACCTGGAATGTAAACTTTGAGCATACACCATCTTAATGCTTCCAGCTGTGAGGGAAAACAATAACCTAGTGATTACTTAATGCACAGCAATGAATAAGAGAGAGAGAGAGAGAGAGAAATAATATCTGTGGTATTTCTCTTTGGTATTTCCACGCCCTGACAACCCAGGCTGCTACTGACAATGAAATCTGTAAGATTCAATAGCTTTAATAGCTTTGAGGATTTGGTGACCTAGCCAATAACCTCACCTCTACGTAATCTCCAAGACTGCAGGAAGTATCTTCACTCTTAACCTGGAAAGGGTGTTCAAAATGGACAGCAATGATAAATCCAGAGGTTACGACTACATGCCAGGAACAATTCAGATTAGGACCATAGTCTTGAGGATAGTTGGGGGATGTTATCACACCCCTGCCTGTGTGCAAATAGCCTCCACAACCTGAGAAAAAGGAGTTGAAGCAAAGAAAAAATATTAGTGTCAACTATTCACACATTCATTTGGAGAAAAAACCTATCTCCTAAAAGCAAGATGTGACAGGTAAAAGCAAATGTTGAAGCAAGTGTATGAAGAACTGAGGGGCGTAAAGCAATGCACACAATGAATGATCTCCCAAATACAAGCTAGTAGACTGCAAGATGATAGACACCAAACATCCTGACAGTGAGACTCAGTTCTCAGACTTAACAGATGAGTAAGCAGGCAGCTATGCCAAGGACCTCCCACAGCATGAGCATATTGTTACACTGTCTGAGTACATTGCTTCTAGCCGTGGATGAAACCACTGTCACCTACTCAAGCTGCCAGTCAGAAAAACTTCCCCTGGGTGCCCATCCCTGGGTGCATGTGGGAGGAGTGCCACTGGAAATTGCTGATATTCGTGCTGGAATTTACATAGCTTTCTGCATCTGTCTCTCTCTTTCTGTGTAATGTTGTGTTATTATCCCTCTGCTTTGAGTCATTTATTTCCCTCTCTTAGTTGGGCATTCTTCCACCCTTCAGCTGAGCTGCTATAAACTTCGGCATACGATTTTCTTACTTCTGAAAAGTGATTGGTCTGGTTGAATCATGCTTTAGTTGTATTATATCACTGGGAAAATAGCAAATTTTACCTTTGCAGAGTCAGACATTTATTAATGCATATTAATGAGATGTGAGTAATTGGTCTGTGTGATTAATTAGATAGACTGGAGACAGCTGTTAAAAATACCAGAGTCTTGTCTTTCCTCATCCCATTATTAGCAGCAAGGCAGACATTTATCTGGGGGAGAAGATAAACAAATCTTACTTTTGTGATAAGAGGCATTAAACCCGGCTCCAGTGACACTTGCATCTGACATGAAGTGGATGAACATCGCCTCTCCAGTTGATCTTATTGGCCCAGGAGGTTCTCGTCCACACAGAGTAGCCAGCACTGGAGAAAGACCAGTGTCTCCTGAGATCGAAAGAACACATGTTAGTGTTAAAACCAAATCAGTTCACATCTGCTTGTTGGTTTCTGTAGCTCACACTTTCAGGCAGGTAATTTTCAAGATCTTTAACCCCTTACAGATCGAGAAATATTTTTATAGACCACCGAATATTTTGCTAGACTCTGCTAATTTTATTTTAACTAGCAGAATATCTCAGCATAGAGGAAGACTACTGATTTAGAGCATGTTCCCATTGCTATCTAGATTGCTTCAGCTCAATGGACATGAGAATTCCAGGTTCTGGGACCTTGGGTATCTATTGCATGCTGTCGGGGCAGGGAAAGATTGGTTTCTCACCGTCTTGGATAATAAGTTTGTCATAGTTGCATAAGCTGTGAGATTCTATGTCTAGGGCTAGGATATTGAACTCCACAGTGGATCCAGGAGCTCTGATAAGCCACACACAGTCAGCAAAATTTCCGTAATTCATGGGCCAGCCTGGTGAGAAGAGGATTGAAGGTGTTTCTTCAGCTGTTACAGTCCCTCCACATGCACCTGTCATGTACAGGAAGACAAAAATTAAAGCATCCTCTTTTTAAACTGAACACTTTGCTCATATAATTTAAGATGACAGTCCTATAATTAAGCACAATGGGGGCACAGTGATGATGTGTGTAGTCACAGGAATGCATTTCTTCAACTTCAGTTTGGACTGGGATTACAAAACCTGAAAATTCTGACCTATAAGGATGTTCCTGTGCTACCTGGTGCAGCAATCATGTGACCTATTTTACCATGAGGAATATCTAGCAAAAGACCTAAGAGTATCTACCACAGTTCAACACAGGTTGCATATCAGAAAGGAATGGTGCATACATAACCAATAATACATAAACAATTTAGACCCTCTTGAAATTGAAGTACTTTTCTTTCTCCACTCCTTATCTCTCAGCTATATGTTTAGATCAAGATGGAGTCCTTGCTGGGATATCTAGTGGCTCAGTGCTCTCCCAGCACATAAACCCATTATATACATGCAAGAAGACATTGCACTATGTCCTAGTTAGTACTAAGTTTCTCTTGCTGAACTTGCTTAGAGAAAATCAATGGTACAAGAAACATTATTCCCTCTCCTTCCAGGAGCTATTTGTCAGAGGTACATGATCATACTAGCACATTCTTTTTATTTATGGATATGAGATGCACTATAGTGAAAGGTTTCATACCACAATGGGCAGTGACTTAAGAATGGTATTTCAAGAGGGATACTTTTTCATGAAAGCATATACAATGTTTAGCTTTCATGAAATATGTGTGTAAAGAAAAACACCCCTCTAGCAACATACTTATTTTTAAAACACTGTAAAACAGTATATCTGAGAGTCCCTAGAAATTGTTTTGAAAAGCTATTAAAATGCTCAGTTAAAATGTCAATGAAAGCTTTCCCTCTGTTAATAGCTAGGGCTTTCTCTTGTGGGGAAGGTAGTTTGGAGTTTTTTAAGGAAAGCTCAGTATATTGCTGGCTCTATCACTTTTAACCTTGCAACCCACTGAAAACCCACCTCTAGCAATGGTGTGTGTAACAGCAGAAGCATCCACTGCATACCACTCCAAAAGAAAGCCTTTTCCAGTCACAGATGAATCTGACTGAAACTGGATTGTCATCGAACTGCCAGAGGATGCAAAAGAAGCAGAGTCTGCACCACAGTATGTTGCAATAGGACGAGAATGAATGGTGGGCCCATCATAAATCTGCAAAGAGAAGAACAATGCCATTCCTCACACAGGCAAATTTTCATCCATCCCCATACTCTGCAAGTTTCTAAGGAGAAATTTACCCTGTTTAAATGAGTGAGGGATCTTTCAGCAAATCCCAGTTAGACAGAAACCTCTCTTACAAAAAATGGAACAAAATCTCCCTTTCCATTATATACTGTTAATTGTGAAGCTTTCACAGAAGAAGGATGTGAATGGAAGACATCAAATTCAGCTCATTCACCATCACAGGACTGCTCTTTGGGGACAGGGACTGGCCTCCCATGTTACAAAAGTCCACTGGTACAATCTTGTTCCTTGCTGAGGGAATAAACAACATGATCTACTGGAAAAAAAGGCGTTTTTCTCTTCCCCCCCCCCCCCTTTCCCCCTGAGGAACACATATAGTTTAAATTCTACCAAATATGCAATGATTTTTTTTCCATTTTATGTATTTATAAGCCACATTCTTGACTCATTAAAAGATGCTTCTCTTTTGCCACCTTTCAAACTTATTTGTGTTCTTGTCTTCTTCCCCCCAGCAAAAAATGTCCAGTACAGAAAGCTAAGAAATATTAAATAAACATTAACACTACACTGAAGATCTGATCCTTGAGTCAGGTTAAAGGTCAGGCTGATTCATACCCACTGAATGTCTAGCTGATGTAAGAAACTCATTCTGATTTCAGAGGGAGAGACAAAGAAAGGCAGGCTGAGTTAGAAGAAAGAATATGCTGTTAAAATCTGACATGAGATGAAGCAAAAAGTTATATTTCCTTTTGGAACTAATATTAAATTTGGATATCAGTGAATTAATAATGAATTGAATATATTGAATACATTGAACTAGTATTAACTTTCTCTTTCCAAAGATGAAAGAAAAGGATAATTAGCGAATTGGCTGGTCTAAAAAAAAAAAAAAAAGACAAAAAGATATTTACCTTATTTAACTAAGTAGTTATGTTGAGCTAAGTTCAGAAAGAATTTTTTGCCTTTTGCTCCATTTTGCTTAATCATGTGTGCTGTATTTTTGAGTCTAGTAAAAAGGCTGGACTGTATTACAGGAGGGCACAGAAAAACAATGAAACAGGAGGAAAGAGGTACCTTCCTACTGCCAACAGCAAATTATTGATCCAGAGAGCAAAGAAGGTGCAAGTAAAGGATTGTTCCGTGTAGGATTTTAAAATAACCTTATTTTTAGAGGCACTGAGATGTTATTATCACTTGTCCTCAACTGAACCAGCACAGAGCAAAGTTTAACCTGGTATCTGACCTGAAATTCTTGGATTTGAAAATTCAGGATTGCACCGTTGTGAACTTATTTTTAGTAAGTTTCAGGCTTACAGATCGGAAATATCTGTTTGGGAGCCAAAGAGTATGTTACCCTTCCTATAGCTAATAATTACTGAAAAGACGACATAGCAACAACAGTAAGACACACCAGATTCTCGGAAATTCTTCCCATTCCTCTTGTAGGTTTCTCTATTCATCATTTTTATCAAAGCTAATTGAAATAAAATGACTTCTCAAAATGAAATCACCTTTAGCTTGTCATAAAGGCATCTGTGATGATTTTCGATATCCATCTGCAGGATATGGCCATGGATAACTTGTGTAGCATTAACACTTATTTGCCACTGGTAATTGGAATTATGAGGGTAACTTCTGGGCCACTGTGGTGAAGCTATTTGTCCTCTGTTTCCCACAATGTCATTTCCATACACTGAAAAACAAGAAAGAGACAACTAATGCCTCTAATTAAAATAGATTAAAACAAGCATTGGGGCCCAGCCTGGAATACAGCTTTCATTTCAGCCCATCTGACTTAATTTACCTAGGACTAGACAGCACTGTGAGGCACAGACTTGTGTCTCAGACAGTCCTAGGATGCACATCTAATTATTTTCTTGTTGTGAGGGATGCACTGTGCCTGTATCTGAAGGAAGTTAGCCATTGGAGCCCTGTGGCTCTACATGTAAGAGAGGTGGGAAGATAGCACATCTAAATTCCTCCCTGACTCTGCTGACTTCACGTTAATTTCTTCCCAAGAAGCATTAAATAATAACATTTTTTTTTTAAATGCCTTTGTGTGTTCTGGCGAAAAATAGTTCTGATTTGATTGAGCTCTGAACTGTTGATAAATCCTTTTGAAAATGAGTAGTAAAAGTCTCAAAGTAAGGAAAATTATTAGAAGTTTATCTTGTATAATCAGAATGGCTGTGGATGTTTAGCTTCAGCAGTCTGTTCATGCAGCAAGTCAGACTGATGTTTGCAATGGTTCCTTGAAATTTTGGATCTATAAACTGGCATAATTTCCTTTTCAATTAATTCTGCTCCCTGGTTGGTGGCATCTAGATCCAAACTGGAAGACGGACACTGTCATACTCAAAAAGCAAAATGGAAAGCTGGGAAATTAATACTTTTTTTCTTAATTTATCAATTGCCTAATAAATGGCAACATAAACATTAAATATCATTGCGCGCTCTCAGATAGCAAAGACATGTGGTCAGATATATTTAACTCTAACAGGCTACTGGTAAACGTGGGTTGCCATGAAAGTTTTTAGTATATAGCTCTTATTCATATCTTCACAGCCCAATACTGCTGAAGGAAGAATCTGAAAACCAGGTGATAAACTGTTAGAAAACAGTCAATGAAATAGAGAACATTTTATTTTCTGTAATCCATGGAATTTTTTGCTTCTGAAAGGATAATATCATCAATTTCAAAAAATATTGTCTGTTGTGATAATTAAAAGGACAGAATGCCATGTCTAATTCTTCTGATTATGTTATGCTTAATATACCTACATACACAGAAATTCTGTTATGGTTTAGACCATCCCTTTACATTCAGCAGATATTTTACAAAATATTTTTTAAGTGAATTCACAGCCATGCTGACATCAACAAGCATTTTCTAATAAACTTTACTGGGCCAAATGTTCACTTATTTGAATAATTTTGGAAGTGTTATGAAAGAACAATAGTTTTCAATTAAATAACATTTACTTACAGTGAGAGAATGTGGCCCTGAAGCCAACATCAGCGACCGAGCTGTCTGAGACAAATTTGATCCACAGGACATGTCCAACGGAAGATATAGAATTTGAAGGCAAAGAGTTCCCGCAGAATCGTCCTGCCAGCATGCCTGTATCATTCCCTTCACGAATCTCCAGGTAATCTTTGGTGCAGTCACTACTATCTTCCACCTGAAATGCTCTGTTTCAACAGCAGTACAAAAGCATTAGCAGGCATATGACTGGCACGTAGTTCAGAGTTTGCCCTGCCAGGCCTCAAATCCCCCTGTAGCTGGTATTCTACTGTAACAGTTAAGAAAAGTGCAGCAACAAAACCCTCTAAAACCCAGAAGCCACTGCTCATCACCTGGCAGTGCTGCTAATACAGGGCTCTTTCCTTTCTAGCCCCTTATTTTATGACAGAGCTTCAGTTCGCAAAGTTAAAATTTTTAAAGAGTTCTCAAACCCTTGTAATGTTTCTTGGTTCTCCAACAACAACCATGAAACACAGAAAGCCCCTGATATGCAAAACAGATTTTTAATACAAGCCCAGGTCAGATTATTTACTGGGTGCACATTTACTGGGTGCAGAGAATACTTTTAGCCTTACAAATCAGTTTGCAGCACCTTCATATGTATATTATTTCTCTGGTGAGAAAACAATTTCCAGAGGCCTAGATTTATTTGTAGTTAACACCTCAGAGTTCAGAAATCCCTTAGCAGTTTCTCCAGAATTCAAAAACATTACTGTTTCCCCAGCCTCTCTGAGTTTCACATAGCTGGGTGTGCAAAATAATAATAAGGATTGCTATGAACTCTTCTAAACACATTTTTACCTTAAAAAAGGAATGGGATTTATTAATCGAATTATAAATTCTAAATTATTGCACCAAGCTGAATGCTAAATATATTCTAAAAATCATCATGTTATTCTAACTGAAGTGCTTCGATTCAATCTAATATACTTTTCAAAAGCAGGCTGTGAATGTATAGTAAAGATTCCAGAGGGTGCCTCTCATAACCAATGCCCCAAATATTTGTGCTTTCTGATTTTCTGGTAACGACTCCTCCCCTTCAGTCCTGAATATAGCCATATGCTTTCAGTGTACACATGCTGTGAAATGGTTCCAACCACTCATCTGGATATACTTCAGACTAATTTAAAGCTAACCCTCGAATTGCAAGACAGGCATTTCTGCTCAGACTGAGCTGAAGAAAATGAATGCCTCATGCCAACAAAACTTTATAAACTCCTAATATTAAATAAAATAAAATAAATACTGCCTTCTAACACAATTACTCCATGCTTTCCAGCATTTTCAGCTTGCCTTTCAGGTATGTGTAACTCAAGAAAAAGAGTTTACGTCTACTCAGTGTCACTTTATATAACTGAATGCGTGTTCTGCTGATAGTTTCTGCTTCACACTGGATTTCTGTTTTGGTTCTGAAAAGCTGTTATTCATTATTTTGTAGCAAATATTTTGGAAAATGTTTTCAGGCTGTACTACTTTTTCTCTGCTTCAGTGAGTAAAAGAGGAATAGAATGTCCTTCTTATTGAGTTAGTGAATCAGTACGTGCCTAACAAATTGCACCTTATGGAGTCAGCATGTTACTGGGCATATTCTCCTTTTGTCCTGATTAACTGTAAACACAGGTTTCAGAATTACTTTTCTTTTCTTTCTTGATAAGCTTTGCAAAGGGTCAGTGTTCTCTTTCTTGGCAGCCGCCACTGTTTGATGCCTGGAAACTGAGAGGCTCAGAAATCCACAACATGGGTAAAGAACAACCTAAGGACCCTGGTAAAGGGCTCCACATTGTTCTGTGGATCACACATGACTTTCCTGTCAGAAGTCTTCAAAGGAAAGTTACTTTGCTGAAGGGAAAACAAAATTCCTTCAGATACTCTCCTGGCCCCTGTTGTACCTCCACTGCTATAATTCTTGGAGAAATTTTGAAGGCTTTAATATCAATTCTAATCCTACAATCTGTGGAGTATCTGGGCCCTTTATATTACTCAGCTATATAATAAATACTACAATGAATCTGGTAGTAAGGAAATAGGGGAATTTCCTCTGTAAAGAAAAGACAGAGCAATGCTAAATTTCCTCTTCTTGTTTATAAGTGAGTGAGAACTGGCTTCTTCAGCATCCCATGTTGCTCAAGCAATAAACCATCTATTTATATAATGCTGTATATGCCTTAATATAAGCAATGACTAAGGAGAGCACTGATTGCAAGCTGCCACTAACAACTGCTGTGTTCTCTTTCCAAGTTACTCTAAAAACATGTTTCAACTTTATCATCTGGTAATTACATTTCCTAATAAACACAGAGCATCCTTCCTTCGGGTCTGTTAAAGGGCCGAATAATAACCCCTGGCAATGCATTACATGAAGGATAGCTGGAGCCGATTGCCAGGGGAGCTGAGAATCGTCCAGACACACTCGGTGTTGAGTGGATATGGCTTGGGATAGCCAGGGCTGTTGAAAGCTCCTCTGTCCATGTGGAAAGTACCCCCGCAGGCTGCAACAAGAAGGAGACAGTAGAGGCTTGAGAAGGAAGACAGAAAAAAAAAAGAAAAAAAGAAAAAAAAAAGAAAAAAAGAAAAAAAAAAAGAAAAAAAGAAAAAAAAAAACCAAACAAAAAAAACCCAAAAACCTGGCATAGCCAGAGCATTTGCTAATGAAGAAAGTATTTTTCCTTTTCTCCTTGTTCTTCAGCTTGTTGATATATTTGCTGAGACCTTAGCCAAAATAGAGGAAGGGCAATAGGGGATTTTTAAAGAGGGAATGTCAGAGAGACAAAGAGAGATAGGATCTGCTCTTTTTCTTAAAAGTCAGAGGCATAAGATAGCAACACCTCTCATATGGACTTACATGATGATGATGCAGCATAGGTAGCATGGAAGCCCCTGGCAGTAATGTTGTTGTTGGAGACGAAGTTCACCACCAAGGCATTACTGAAAGAAGTGATAGGATGCGGTATAGTAGTGCCACAGTACCGGCCTGAAAGAGAACAAGCCAGAGAGAAAAAAAGGAGTGTTAAGCATGTAATTACTATTGCTAATTTAACATTTGGGGTTAATGCCTGACAGCAATCAGGAGTAACATTTGGTGCTTACAATTGCAGTTGTCAATAAAACTACATAAAAATGAAATACTCCATTTCATTAGCACAGAACTCAACTCTGATGGCAATGTTTTTTTAAACTAGGAAGGACCTCCTGCATTCCAGGCACCCTAGTCACTGGCTATTCTGTCATTGAGCTCCTTTGTGTTCACTCTATCCAGAAATTACAGCCTAATTGAAAAAAAAAAAAAAATCCCATCAAATATATCTGACAGTAGTTTCCATTTCACTCAATTGGTTTCTGATGAAAAAAACAAGTGACAAATAACAGACCAGTTCTCCTGTAATGGATTGTAACTTGGGGATTAGGAATATGAATCATGATCTAGCTGAAAGACATCAGACAGCAAAAAGAAAGATAGCAGCTAGTATCCTGGTCCTGTTGCCAACTGAAAGCCAAGGGTAGGCGACCAGAAAATGAATTCTGCACTTAGTTATGAACTATTTAAATTGAGTGCAGCCCCACTCCTGCCAAGGGGGCATATACAAAAGTAAAGTAAGGGAGAGCATAATCAGGCACAAATATTCTGAATTTCCCAGAAAGGAATTTGAGACAACCCTGGGGATGTGAGGGTAGTCAGGACCACCCTGTGGCCAGGGCTCTCTCATGGCTTCCTGGCAGTGTAAGCACTGAATTTTGCTGCTCCAGACTGCTCCTGCCACTTGAAGGTGACGGCTCTGGACAGAGATGCCAGGAGAAAGCTGTAGAAAATTCAGGAACAATCAGAGAATCAAGTTTTCCAGGGCTTGAGGAAAATCCATTTTCTGCTCCCAGAAATCTGCAGCTTTCTTCACCTATGTTTCATGTGGACTGTGCTTATGAGTGGGGGTTACATTATGTTTTTGTACAGTTAACTGGGAATTCAGTTTAAACTGAATTGCTTGGTTCCCAATATTGTTCAGCTAAGGAGGAAGGAAAAGGTGTCTGGAGTCAACTCCAAACTGCAGGTTAGTAGGAATACAATCAGAGCCTGGGAGGATGGTGCCATTCACACTGAAGACTTATCCTCCATCCCCCATCTCCTCTGGCCAGAGTGGCCAAGGAGCTTCCTTTATCAGAGAAAATCTGTGAAACAGGAGAACACTTGCAGAAAACCTTCCCCTGTGTACCTTGGATGTAGTTCTATGTATGAAATAAACAAGGGAAAAGTACAATACCTCGAAGAGGAGCCTCGTAGTTATTCCCATCCAAAATCTCCACAAAATCCGTTGTACAGTTTTGTCTATTGTTTTCAATTTCGAAGTCAGTGAACGAGAGTGTGATGTGGTTGACTGGCAACAGCAAAGAGTAAAAACTTAAAAAGAAGTTTGGCATTTCACAGAGAAATCATTACATATAAACAAATGTACCATCTTTTCTTTTCTACCCTGAAGTCAATCAGTCCCTGTAAAGCATAACATCTGAAGTAGTTTAATCCCTGATATGTGGAGTGACTTTGATGGAAGTGCATTAATCCTTATTGTAAAGGTCCTGGTAAATCTCTCCATATTTCAGTACTTTCTAGTACAATTGACATTAGAAGAATAGGATTTAACCCATACATATGAATCTAAATTTCCTAGTATCTGAACAGCTTCATTATATACTGAAAGTGTCAGCAAATATAACGTGGAAAATTTACACACATTCAGAAACACAACTTATTTCTACATATCCATGACCTTCTGTCCCTTTGCGATCTATACCATAGATCCAGACAAAATTGATGCTGCCCTGCTCCAGGCTTAGAAAGAGCTGGTTCTTTTCATCATTTTGTAACATTCCAACTACATCAATTGGACTGGTTAAAGGATCATTAACTACCCTCAGCTATATTTGTACAGAATTGGATTTTCCACGCCCTTGGACTGCAGGCTACGTCCTGAAAAAGAGGATTTCTGACTCAGGGTATTTTTGACTGTCGTATTGCTCTTGCTTGTCCAATACGAACAAAGTTGAAGTCATCACTGAAAGAAGAGAGGCTGTCCTCAACACCAGTCTATGACAGTAGTTACTCCTGGCTTTAGAGCTCCTACGCAGTTCGAGCGGGTCAGAAAGAGTCTCATGGTTTAGATAATGAAGTTTTCTCCCACATTGACCAAGCCTGAATTTGACACAAATATTTTGCTTCTCACTGGGCTACAATTAATTAGCTAGGATAAGCTGAAATGACAGACATGGACCCAGGCGCTGCATTCAGCAGGGTGCCACTGACTGGCATTCAACTGCATAGTCTGTGTGTTGGGCACTCTTTTGTGTCCTGTCTGGTCAATCAATTACAGCTATCAATGCAGGTCCTCAGGATACAAAGCAAAAAGGAAAAACACAGTGGGTGGCAAGAGCAGGAGACTTGTTGGCCTTCTCAGGAAAAGAGCAGGAACTCTGCTGTGGTTTGCCATTGGCTAAAACTATTGTATATGGCTGTGCCCTGTAATGCTGTGTGACTGGCGTAATGAAGCCACGTGTACCTGTAACGTGTGGAGTGTGATGGTCCTGGTGGTAAGTGGAGGAAGTCACTATGTACACAGGCTGCTTCTTATACAGCATTTTTCTGGTCTCCCATACTGATGTAATTCAGGAGACAACAGTTATGTATGAGTTTTCAACCTGGATCCAGGAAAAGATTGTCTTTAAAAATAAATGTTGTGTACTTGAGGAACAGCTTTGATGCTCTCTTTCTCATGTATTTGTATAAGAACGTATGCTAAAAAAAAAAATATTGCTTATCTCCTGATTTTTGTTTTGGTGTTTTCTTTGGCAAATACATTTTCATTTTATAACTTAGCAAAATAAACTTATAAATGTGGTTGGAATATTCGATGATTTTAGCAACAATGGCTAAATATCAGATAAACAACTGAAGTTGCTATTAAAAATAAATATTTACTTTAAATGATGTTACCAGGATACTATTACCCAATTGTAAATATTTTTTAGGAATCTTATACAATGTAAAGGTAGTATTGGGTATTAAAGGTAATACCAGTATCTGATGGAAAATATTTGGTGTTTTATGATCAATCATAAATCTGTGTAAAATTATACAGGAACATCTGAGAGTGTATCTGTGCAGATAAGACCAATTTATTTATATTTTTATTTGTTTTTTAAATTTAAATTCCTCTGTACCTTTTCTCATTATTTAATTAAGGTTTGGGGTTTTTTTTTATGTTAACAGCATAGACTTGATCTAACACAACTCTAGCTTGAAAAATCCAGACCAAAACAAGGTCAGCTAAACACAAGTGCTTTAATTATATATAAATCCTTAGATTTTTTTATGGATGAATCCAACTTCACATAGTATTCAACATCTCATTTATAATTGCAACGCTTGGGTCACGGTAAATCAACTAAGATGACAAAGTTGTAAACTTTGTATGATGCACTAAATCTTACACAGTGAAATCTGATTTAGGACAGATTAGGAGAGCCACACTCTTCAACTACCAGGATGCAGAACTTCCTAGAGAAATAAAAGAGGAATTTTGTATTGTTATTACAGAAAAGAAGATGAGGATGTTAGTCATCCCAGCTAACTATAAAAGATGTTTTTACTTACATGGTTCCTGAGCCTGAATAATCCAGCTGCAGTTCTGATTGTTTGGGTATTTGGCAGGATACAGAGGAGAGGAAATTGCTGCCCCAACTGAATCTGACTCTATGGAACTTCCGCATGCTTTAGAATGAAACACATACACACACACATACACATATAAATATTTATACATACAAAACACTATCTTAGATTCTGTAATGAAAATGAATGCATAAAATGTAACATGCTACATCAATGTGAAATGAGGATAAGATTCACGACAGTAATTTATCAGAATAAGAGATTTAAGGACTAGCTCCCAGCACCGGGTGTACTTTCTTGACCTGGATCCACAGGGCATGCTGCACCTGGCTGGCCATCTGAGAGAAGCCAGAGTGACTTGGGAACAGACCTCATCTTTATCAGCTCCTCATAGTTCAGAAGAGCAATCTTGTGGCCAAAATAGCTTGCTTTCAGGGAAATGCAATCATACACCCATTTCTCTGATCATCTGCCTGTGTTGGCAACTAGGAAGAAAAAAAACACAAGAAACTCTCCAGAACCTTTGAATGCCCAAGGATGGCATCACATTGCATTGGTATGATCCTCTTCTGAGCTGCATCAACAAAACTGCAGTTGTATGAAATGTTGCACATGTGCAACAGCTTGGCTGACTGCATAACTTTGGCTAACAGTGCTGAGTGCTGCCATGCCTCATTCCTAAGCATGCTGACTCATCATAAACTCCACAGATCTGAGTTTAACACACAGCTGCTTTAAACAGCAGCATAGGGAGTTAGGTACCAAAGACTGAGATTCATTTATCATTCTGTGCTGCCTAAAACATCCAGCAGGAGATGGAACTTACAGGGTTTTCTCAGGAAGAGGGAATCTGGTTTGCCTACATCCTAGGCAGGGAGCACTTGCTCACCAGGCATGTTTTGTGCGGGGCCTAATTCAGTAAATGTGCTCTGAGAATGTTTGACAGATTAGGCTCTCATAGTTGTTAGTCCAAAATGCTTAATTAGGTATCTAACTAGTACCTCAATAACTAGTGTCCCTGAGATTTTTGCTGATGCAAATTCCTCCTTTTCTTTACATTTTTTCACAATATTTTCAAAGAGAAAAAAATTTCTAGGAAAAGTACTAATTTATAGTGAAAAGAATACTAAAAAGAAAATGAGAGAAAGGGATTTTCTCTGCAAAAACTAAATGGTTGTATCTTAGGGAAAAAATGTTTCCAAATTTACTGTGAAAAAATGAAAGAAAATCATGGATCATTAAATAGTATTTAATTTCATGAAAAATTCTGCCCAGTTGGTGTCATTTTTCATTAAAAAGGAAACTATGTAAAATACCAATTAATTGTCCACAAATTGGGTAGTTAATGTTTGGCAGGGTTTGCAGGCCTGAATCCATGGACTTCATCAACAGCACTACACATAATTCTTTTATAGTTTTTCAGATTCATGCGCATGGATAGACATATAAAATGTTATTTTGTCACTAGGTCTGTGGAAACTGCCAGTTGCACATTTTTCTCAGGGCAGTTATGAGTAGCTAACCTTCTAGAGAGGAGGGATAAGAGGCAGCTGATATGCGCTAGATGCCTTGCTCTAAAAAGTACATTTTTTCCCCAATCAAAGAATCTAAGATGATCTAAGATTTTAAATTCTTTAATCTATAATTTGGAAAAAATCAGTCCTGTTAAAGATACACGCTGGTATGCTGCATGTATAGAAACAACACTTTCCATTATCAGCTGTGCTAAAAGATTGTGCCTAATATGAACAATCTGGCAATTAGACAAATATGCATTAATGTAAATGATGAAATTACCTTCAGTAAAGCGAGCACTGAAGCCCCTGTGCTGGGCAGGTGTATCAGAGCGCAGTCGGATGTACATCACATTCTTGGAGGATGTGATAGGAGGAGGATGCTGCGTTCCACAGAGTTCTCTAAGAAGTGGTGCTTCATTGCTAGGACCATCAAATACCTGTTATGAAAAGATCAGATTAAGTATTTGGTTTCAATAGAAGTATTGAGAAGGCTTATTTCATTCCCTCTCTTATGTTTCACACATTTTGATCCTGATACAGCCCTGGTATGGGCAGTGCAAACAAGCTATGCATTGCCTATCTTAATTCTGTGGTCATTTCCAAAAAATGCATGTATTTCAGGCTGAAGCTACTGTAGCTATTATAACAAAAATGGATCAAGTAACCATCTTCTTCTGTGTCTATCTGGTATGGAAGCAACTATCCTTTAACAATCCAGATATCCCCATACATTTACTGTTTTCTGTTAATGGCTAACATGATTTCCTATGTAGCTTTTATTCAGTTAAACCCTACATCTTGCCCCAGTAAAGACTTCTAAATTGGCCCTAACAGGCAGTGAGAGCTATGACTGTGTATAAAAAGAGAAAAGACTAGGATTATGGTTTTTAGATACATGTACCCAGCATCAAGGATCAAAGTCCATATATCTGTGCTTTAAATAGCTTTAGGGTTCTGAATTACACACATATACATGAAGCATTATTTAAGCAGAGGGTAAAGAAAAGTAAAAAAATGGAGAAAGTAAAGATGGGTTTACAAAACCTCACTTTTAATTTTACCACAAATGCCTTCCTTCTCTTTTTTTTCTCCTTACAGCTGATAATTTTGTTTCCTTCCTCTCTGTTTCACGATCAGGAAGAGAAGGACAGTGAAGCTAAAACCAATGAGTTTCTAGATTAAGAGACATCAAAATTATAACAAGAGAAGCCACAGAGAGGAAAAAATGGTCACAGTCTCAGAGTCTCCCACTAACCTTTCCTAGCACTCCCGCAGACATGATTTGTTGCTGCTGTGTTTGGAGCCATGGGCCAGTGTCAGAGCTCTTGTGCCTGGTTTCAGAGGTGATGAGCACTGGAACCACCAGCACAGTTACATGACCCACAGAGGAAGAAATTTTGGGCTATTGGGCAGCAACAACAGTTGAATTCAGTGCCTGGTTTCAGAGGTGATGAGCACTGGAACCACCAGCACAGTTACATGACCCACAGAGGAAGAAATTTTGGGCTATTGGGCAGCAACAACAGTTGAATTCAGTTCCTGTTTCAGCATTAACGTCCTGCATTACCATAGCACGTCATTTAAAATAACCTGTGACTCAGCTTCCTATAGCAAAATGCAGAAAAATACAGATAAAAATATGAAGACTGGAAAATATTCAGATGCTAGGATGTTAAAAGCTATATAAAACCATAGAATCACAGAATGGTTTGGGTCGGAAACGACCTTCAAAGATCATCTAGTCCAAACCCCCTGCCATGGGCAGGGACATCTTTCACTAGATCAGGTTGCTTAAAGACTGGCCTGGCCTTGGACACTTCCAATGATGACAACTTCTCTGGGAAAGCTGTAGAAGTGTCTCACCGCCCTCATTGTAAAAAAATTCTTCCTTATGTCCAATCTAGACCTACTGTCTTTTAACCATTTAAAACCATTGACACTTGTCCTGTCACTATAAGCCCTGGTAAAAAGTCTTTCTCCATCTTTCTTACAAGCTCCCTTTGTATATTCAAAGGCCACAATAAGGTCTGCCTGGTACCCACTTTGAGCAAAATAATGCCATTGGGTTAGAAGAAATGTATTTCTTATTGAGCTTTTACTTCAAAATACCTCAAATTCCAGCAAATCTGTGCGATGCAGCACTGATTAATTAAAAATTTCTAACTAGACTGTAGAACAGAATGCAACATTTCTGCCTCCAGTAGTCTTTGAGCACATTAGTGAAAAAAATATATAAAAACAGTAGCTGAGAGAAAGGTGATCTGTCTCAAATAACCTCGGAGCTGAGAAACAAAGGACGAAACTCCTGCTTAATCCACTGACATAGCCTACACAGCCAATGCTGTATTCATGAATTAAACATTTGCCCTTGGGCCTGTAACACTAGTTAGCTGTGTGGGACCTTGTGATGGAGTACTAAGTGTACTGCAATGTGTGTAAAAAGTACCTGGTAAAGAGACCCAAAATATCCATCCATTCAACCTTTCTTCTCTCTTGGCATCCTGCCACAATCAGCCCTTTAACACAAAGTGTGCAGTGTTTATTCTTTCTCTGCACATATATTCTATATATAAATCAGACTGCCTGGAGTTAAAAAACACAAACCATAGAATGTGGAAAAAGTAATGACTAACAAAATAACCCCTAGGAATTAAGGTTCCCTAGACGGTAGTGAGAGGATTTTATCTGAATGCTAGAACTGAGAATAAGCATTGCATTGACAGAGCACAGAGGGCCTGACTACAGTTCACGTAAACTGCTGGTTTTGACGGGCCTGTGCCACCTTGCACAGCTGAGGATACAACCATTGACACATGGACTGTTGTGAGACTAGTAGTTGAGCATTCTCACTTGGTAAGATATTAAGGATGAGTAACATAAAAGACTAAGTAGGTATTTCATTTCAAAACTTCTGGAATAGAGAAGTCTTTCTGTGCTAATACTGGGAGAAGAGCATAAAGTGAGAGGACTGTTTTCTATATCAAGTATATTTGCTGTTTCTGGGCAGCTTGCTTGAATAATAGTACTGTCTCCTCTTTCAGAAATCCAGAAATGATTCCTAGCCTTTTCACTTGCCAAAAATCTGAATCAAGCAGCAGTTCAGCATAAGCATTAGTGAGATACAGCAGCAACTCTTAGGAGTTATTGCATCTACAGTTAAGCAGGA
>NW_009627402.1:0-9272 GCF_000690535.1 Cariama cristata | reverse complement strand
TTTATGGCTGCATCATTTTTGCTCACCTGCTATTTATTAGCTTAAACTGTTTTATAGGGAGGATTTCAGTCTTGAATCTAGATCAGAAACCACAATATTCACACACTAGCTCAGGAAAGAGTTGTGTCTCTCTGCAGCTTCTTAAAGTTATTCTGAAAACATTTGAGAAATGCATTTCTGTGGCTGCATGAGTAAAGAAAAATGATGTACCTGCCTACTTAAAAGCCAAGTTTTCATTTGCACTGTGCGTAGCAGCAGTTTGCTCTTCTCTTCCCTTTCCACAATGAACATAACTGAGTGACTCATTGCCTTCCTGTTCAACTGTGTCCTGTATTTTACAAAGCACATGACAAAAAGAACGTAATTTTTGTCTTCTGAGCCATAAAAACTCCACATATTTCTAGCTGTCTTCTCTTGGAAGATCCTGTCTGCCAGCACCTGGAATAAATTAAATCATACCTCCCAGAGGCTTACATTTCTACATTCCTGTGTATTACTTGTTATACTGCAACAGGAAAGAAAAATAACATTTACTTAATCAAAGCCACTGAAAAGAACAAACTATTTCTTCCTCCCCTTTTCTGTGCCTTGTGCTGCAAGCAGTGCCTGCCAAGCCACATCCTCCTCCTGTCTCCAACTACTTGAATCTCTTGCTGGTCTCCACTCCTGGTGTAACATCAGATACAATACTGGTTAAACACATGGGCAAAAAAATACAGGAATTAGTGCATTCACTATTTCTTTCCCTCTATTTTCCTTCAAAGAAACGAATTTGTTTGTTGTAAGACATACTTTCCAGATAGCAATGGGCTGATACACGAAGAGAAATTAAAAATTTATTCCTTATGTATGCTGATAGTGACAGCAAAAATCTTCTTAAAGATCTTACTTTTTCTGCAGAATATAACCAAGTTATATTTGAAATCAGAGAAAGTAAAGACTATACATTCTCATTTAGCAGATGAAGAGATGTTCATCTGTTCTGAGAACAGATAAGGTACAGAACTGAGGCACAGAAATGGAGGAATCCACCAAATTTAGGCAGCTAAGTGAATGAAGAATGTGCTTTTTGGCGGACGGGACTGCTCTCTGCGCACTCCACCCATTGACTCTAGAGGGAGCGCAGAGCAGTCACACCGTGGGTTACCGTTAGGGGCTTGGGATTCATTTGGCTGAACCTACATCTGTGCTCACGTTCACATGCGAAATCATTGAGCAAAACTCAAAAACAAACTGGGCTTCTTGGAGTTACAGCGTAACCAAGAAGCAGCAGACACGAATATTTTCCCTCCCTCCATTTTGTTCACATAACAAATGTGCAATAGAAAACACTACAGGAAAAAACCCCCAACATTTTCATGTGTTCGCCATAGAAAGGAATTTACAGTAGAAATCTTACAAAAAAAAATCTTGAGTCATAATGCAGGGAAAAATGAGTGGACCTAGAAGGGGCAGGATGAAGGAAAAGGCCATTGGTACACTGAAGGGCGGAGGGAAGCCCCAAGAGATCTCACAGAGCGAATAAAATCCAGAAAGATAAGTAAAAATTTAAGAAATAGAAAAGGGTGGAACCACTGTGTTACTCATACGTAGTAGTTGTTCCTATGTTAGAGAGAGAAAAACAACCCACTTGCTTCTGTAGCTGCCCATATTTTCCACTTAGACAGCTTTTGGAATGCAATTCCTAAACCATTCACAGTGAGACATCTACTTATATATTTCCAGACGCTGTCTGTCCTCTCTCTCTGTTCTCCTATGCGTGAGGCTTACAGCAAGCCTTGGAATGAGATGAACATCCAGGTGTTGGTAACAAGTGATTTTCTGTTTATTGGCATACCAGGTAGAGAAAGAAAACCCATCTACTCCTTTCTTGCCCTGCTGATGCCCTCTAGCACTGAAGACTTCTTCTCTACCACATACACCAGAGCCTCAGAGCCCTTCGTTATCTCTTGGCTTCAAATCAGCATTCTCCCTCACTGATCTTCAAACCACCCTCCACTTGGTGGGCAATGATTGATGCCTGCATTAAATTTAAATCTCCCTCCCTGCTCTCATTGCTGTTTCAGTTGTGTCTGCACAGCTGGGGCTGATGGGGCAACTTCCTCCTCCACCACACCTAAGAACACGAAAAGCAGAAACAAACAACAGATACTGGTATGGCAACAGAGGAAAAGGGGTGTCAGTGCACTGCACTGGTCTGCAAACTCCGTTCATGCAAAGAGCTCTGCCACAGCCGTCTTCTCTGCCAGCTGAAGGACTGATGCCTTTTAGTGATTAAAAACTCAGTGCCCGTATCCAGCCTCTAAAGGTAATGGGAGTTGTGCCTGTAACTGCAAGGAGCTCATGGACCCGAGTACTCTACAAAGTGTTTAGATACATACATACATCCATATATATCAGATCTTTTCAGAATTTAGCCCTTAATTTGCAAATTTTTGGGGGGCTTTTATACTATTGCTGCCATTTCAGATGTTTCTGTTTCTGTCAGGCAATTTGGTTTTCTACTCCTGTGTGATATCACAGAAGACTTAGAAGTTTTTCCAGTAGATTTTTTCCCTTTCAATGATCCTCTTGATGTTGTTAAACAATTTAGATAAAAAGACATAACCATATTTCCCTATGCTTTGGGACCAGAAAAAAAAATGAACAGTGATTGTACAGAGATGCTTTGTGGCCAAATGAAATCTTCAGTTCTGCTCAGCAAAATGGGGACACATTGCCTTTTTTTTCTGGTTCAGTACAAAAAAGCTTTATGAGGCAATGCTGTTAAAACTGATGCTGTTTTCAAAAGAGTCTCAGCTCCTGCCAAATTGAGTTCTCTGTGAATGACAGTTTATCAAGGAGAGGAAAGCTGGATTTTGGGCTACAGCCACTGTGCTTTATCCGACTAGTACTGATCACACATGCCTTTGTACTGAGTGAAGTGCAATCTGACATCAAAGGTCAGGATTTCATGTCCCTGCTCCCAGAAGGCCAAGTGGAGACGTGGAGAGTTCTTCATTGTCATGCACTGATTGAGCAGCAACTTGAATTTCTGTGACATCAACAAAAGCTCACAAACCAACAGCAAAGTGAAGCTTTTAAGAGAGCAGCGGCTCTAATGAAGCAATTAGACAGCTGAGGCACACCTGAATACACAGTGTATACATAAAGAAAACCAGCCAGCCACAATTCCCTCTGGGTGTAGACCTTCTTCTCTCCTGAGTTTGTAACAGAGTGTGGGCAATCTATTATTTATGTGGGCAGTCCACCCTATGGCTGGGAGCAAGCTGTGGTAAACTGCACTATAAATGGGAAAGGGTGTCATAATAACAGCCATCTATGTATGAGGTTATTCCTGCAGTACTAACTACAACTCAGACCCCCCCAAAAAAACATGGTGCCAGGATGCAGCATGAACTGCTTTCAAGAAAAGATCCTTCCAGATATAAGTGGGAACCTGTAAGAATGCAGAAATACATTTGTGAAGCCTATTTCATTAGTGAAGCAGAGGGAACTAGATCATAACTATTTAGCTGTAAATTTAAGCCTTAGCTCATCAGTGAATAAATATGAATATGCAACTGCTTCTCTGAAGCAAACTGCAGCCTAGGTTGCACAGTAAGCTTCCTCTTTTGCAAGCATTTCATCAGACTCATTAAGGAAAGTTTTGAAATTTTTATTATTACTTACTGCAACATTGCCGTAGTTACATGAATGGTGATTTTCAAGGTCAATATCCATGAAATTCAGTAGGACCCTGTGGCTGTAGTCAACTTGGATAACCCAAGAACAATCTGTGTTTTCATTATAAGGTTGAGGATAGTTTGGAGAATGGATTTCCCCACTGGTAGCTTGGAAAATACCACCACAGCCTGAAAAAGACATAATTAGTTTTAATCACAAGCTCTTTTATGCTTAGTGAGATTCCACCTCTATTTTTAAACTAAAGGAGGAACACCTCCAACTTTATAGTTTCTACATTAAACTTTTGTAAGATGAATATTCCAACTGTTGAAGTGTCCTGTCTGCAACAAAAATCAATGGAAATGACTACCAGGAAAATAGAACATTCTCATTATTGGTGAATATATGACAACAATGCTTGTGACTAATGTTTCTTTCTAGCCCCAGGCTGGTAGTAGATGTTGTAAATGCTGAAGCATTAGTGCTGGTATTCCTCTATCCTAGATACTGTAAAAGTAATCAAAAATACCATTCATATGAATGCCATAGACCTAGCATACTAAGAAAGCAATGACCATACATAGCTGAGCATAGAGGTGTGAAAGCCATTTCTGAAGATATCAAGACAGCTAGGAGCTCCACTTTCCCCACGAGCAGTACAATTGCAAGCCTTGAGTTCCTACTCCTCTACCCATGCAGCTGTGGGCTTCCTGAAAACTTTGCCCTCAGGTATTTCTGGCCAGAACTTCTCCAGTGCTCATGAGTATCTAAATAGCCTGGCATGATGGATCCTGTGCAGGAAGTGCCAGGGCTTTTAATAGGCATAACATAAACAAATGGACTTTTATGTGTTGGACAGGGATGCAGGAGGGTGAGAGAAAGACATTGGGACTGCTGTAGATGGAGGCACCCTGCTGGAAGGATAAAAACTATACTGTTACTGCATTCTGGTGAGTGGGTATTTTAGAGGCTAGAGGGGCGGTGGAGTACAACAGGCAAGATGCTGTAAAGGGATGAAAAAGCTTCAGGGGGCCTAAGCAGAAAAAATAAGCTGCCAGATCTCAGAAGGGGATTAATTCAAAGGACTATTGTAGACTTCTTCTATTCAAAAAAAAATCTTGTGCCTTTCTCATAAAACTTGTGAGAATAGAGAAGTATAAACCTTGACAAACTAATGAATCAGTGTGCTTAATCAGGCAAAACTGCAAGAATCAAAATCTGCTTTTCCACACTTTTCATTGCAATTATTTTCTGATAATTGGCTTTTTCATAAGAACTCCCATGTAGAGACATGTAGTTGAGTCTTTTAAGCATGTCTCTTCTTTTACTGATTACCAGTAAGGCTTTGAAAAAATAATTACATGGGGGATGGATGAACCTTATAGAGTTCAAGTATTTACTAATCATTCCAAATATTTTTGGAGTCCACTGAGTTCTCCAAGTTAAGCCACATTCTCAGATATTTTTCACTTTACGGTTTAAAACCAAAGGCATCATTCAGCTAATAAAGGACTCTGTGTGGGTGTGTGGGTGGGAGGAACTGCTAGCATGCAAAGGTTCTTTTCTGATTACAGGAATGTCTTGATTAATTATGTAAAGAGGAAACCCCAGCAAGGTAGACTGTTACAAAATACACAAATAAGCCTAGATTTCAGCTAGTTAGACAATTTTTTCATCTATGTGTTTTTCAGCATCTCTTAGTTTTACCAAATCCAGTAACACCTAAATTCTCCTTCAGCTCTCAGTCCTATGCTGTTTTACTACTTTAAATGCTTGCATGACTGATCCTCAATTCTCAGACTTCCTGAATATCTCATGGTATTAATCAGTATACTCACCACCTGGATTTTCTTGCCAGGAGACATTAAAACCTTTCCCTGTCACTGCTGCATCTGCCTTGAAACGGACAATGGCTGAATTGCCAGTTGTAGAGACTTGCAGTGGGTTCTGTGCTGATCTTGATACACACAGCTGGGCTAGTCTAGGAGAGAGGAAATCAGGGCCACCGTAGACCTAGAAATGGAAAAACCACTATCAAAGTTTTTCAAAGAGACCGTCTGCCACATGGAATACATGAGAACTGTTTAGCTAAGAGAAAAAAATATCTGTAAGTATTGAAAGTGATTCCACATTTTGAAATGTAAAGTAGCTAATAGTTATTTTCTCTGCAGGTTTACTTGGTATCTGAAACACCTGGTGCAATCACTTCGAAGCAGCCTTGCATTAAATAATAATTTTCTACTTCGGGGACTTTGCCACATTCTTCTTCCCCCATCCCTCCAGGGTTAGCACCTTGTTTCTGTGGGGATATAAAACCAGATTTTTTTTGTATGCTTGTGCAAACAAACTGTATCTCTTGGCAGGAACTTGTGCTGATATTTTGCACCTTTTATGATTAAATGCACAGCTAAACCTGATTTTTAAATTTGGGCTAGATATCATCACTCTTTCTGATAAAACAAAAAACATTGCGATTTTATTGACTTCAGCAGCAGAATCAACATTCAAACTATGGGATTTTGGTCAAGTAAACTACATTTTAATAATATTCTTTGGAAACAAGTATATATATCATACATATTTGCCACAGCAGACAGCTTTGACTTTTAAGAGTAATTATCTCTTATTCAGAAGAGTGTGCCTCAGGCAGTTATAAACCAGAAAACCACCACTCTCTTAAACATCAGCAGCATTTATAATGCATTTTTAAACCAATTGAAGTGAATTAGGTGGCAATGCTGAAGCCTTGTTGATCCTGTTTCTTGTTTTCCAGAAGAGATGTGGGATTTTTGCTTTAGCCCATTTATACCTGGTGGAACTGGCTCACCTTCCTTAGTCTTCCCTCTCAAAGCTGAAGAAAACACATATACTCAGTGCAATTTTCAAATCCAGATGTGATTTTGGTGCCTAGTGCCTTCAATGATTGAATTTTCTTGGCTTTTTGCATGCTAATGAAATGCCACCTGATATTAAGGGTCTCCCACCTTCCAGTGATATATCCCTGGTAGGACAGCAGCTGTAAGTCAGCTTGACAGTAACCCCAAATGTGAAAACTGTTAAAGAGGTACACCAAATAAAGAGTCTTTCAGCAACCAAACTAGCAATAGATAGATTCTAATTGTATCAGCATATATTATGTATAAATCCTAAAGCTAAATTAGAGAATGGCAAGTTCTAACAACAAAACCAGGGAATAGGAAGATAAGGCAACAAACCCCATCAGGATTTTCCTACCAGCAGCATCTCAAGTCTGCTCTAATATTTTATTAGTCTGGTAAACATCAAAAAGGTCAAAAAATGCAATCCATGAATCTCTCAGAAAGCAGCAGTACTATAAGAACCAGCCTTCTGTATGGCTCTTTTGCCTCTGACTGCTTCTAGATGAGGGGAAACTCAATATTTTAATAAACTCTGCTGGATACTTTTTAACCTCAGAAGAAGTTTGGGTTCTGTCCAAGCTAAATATCTGACCAAGTCTTACAAATAGCTGAGCTAGTCCAACCACCTCTAGGGCTAAGCATAGTGCATTGCTACATAATTTGATTGATTGTGCTCACTAACTGCTCACGGTGCCTGACACTGCTCTGCCATTAGAGGTACAAGGGAAATAATTTTTTTTTTAACTGGAAAAAACATTCAGTGACTCCAGGGTAACATGAGACCTCAGGTGCTGAAGCTTGCACCCCCGAAGAAACAAGGAATTAATTTTTTCATAATGTCATAGTCTGTCAGACATTCAGAAGACTGTATTTTGGATTAGTGGCTGATTACACAGGCTTAATAGCTTAAACAATTTTATTTTGACTGAGACAGCACTTTTTTGCATTCTGCAGGGAGGCTGCATGACTTGAATGGATAATGGTCCCTGTGTCTAATCGATCGTCTCAAGGTATTCAAGAGAAGTGAGAATGGATGAAATCACAGCTCAGATTGAGAATCATAGTGAAGCAGTCACAGTCTAGGGAAAAAGCATGTTTGTCCACTGGAATCTCAGTGTCTTCAGAAAAATCTTACTGCTTGGCTGCTTGTGAGGCCCAATGACAGCTGCATTTGACAGAAGTCTGTTCAAAATGTGAATTTTAAAATGTGTTTGTGGTGTACTCCCTGAGTCAGAGTCACAGCATGAGATCTAGCAGGAACACATGCTCTTAATCTTCTAAACCAGTCCAGAGAAGCTATGTGGCAGAGGAAACAGCAGGAGTTTCTAATATGCATTTAATAAGCATCATGGATCAGCCTCTCACATCATCTCTGGTGCTCCCTGGGGCCATCTGCGCACCATGGGCAAGGGGACCAAACCCAGCTCTGACATAAACCCTGCTGATTTCTGTAGTATTACCTCAGAAATGAACTTGAACCAAGCTGAGCACTTATAGTTAACCTGTTGGAAGAGAATTAAGGATGGGGAAGAAATATTGATGGAAATCTGAGGTTTGTGGGTCTCCTTTACATTGTTAACTGTTCAGCAATGGCCTTCTGCACAGTTTCAAAACAAAAAGCACAGTCAAAGGCATGCACTTTACAGTTAGGAGTGTATTTTCTTTTCTCCTTTATGCCAGTTCAATTAATCAGATGCTTTCAAAAGGGCTGGAGCAAAAACAAGTTAGAGTGTTTCCATTACAAGAAACAATAAAATGTTACTTTTGGCTACAAAGAGGAAAACCTCTAGTTACCACATGAAAAGAAAAAGAGGGAAAAGAGAATGGATGGAAAGAATGAATTCCAGGGTGTGGTTCACAAAGAGTCACAGGATGTCTGAGCTGCAAACAGATAAATATAAAAATAAAAACATTTAATCTGACCAGAGTACCTGACCCAGAGATAAAATTATGTTGGATGACATAGCGGGGATGCAGGACACAGCCATAAAGCCCATGGTTTTAATCTGTTCTTATCATTTGCTTCTGCCCCGTTAGCTCCATTTATTGTTAACAGTCAGCATTCCAGAGTTATGAGCAACAGAAAGCTGTTTTTATGTGGTTGGTAACCCTCATGACACAGATTTTCTGGGAATAAAACTGATCCCTGTTCAGACATAACTGCCAGCAAAGAGAGAGCCTGGCTTTGACAGAAAAATGAGAATTATGGTAATACTTGATGTTTCTTTATATTTAAATGAGAAGACCAGAGCATCTAATAAAGACTTCGAAGTGTAATAGGGTTCCTTGCTTTTCAGCTCAGAGTTAGATCTTGCTATGGCAAAATATATTTATAGTCTACAAAAATCTGGTCCATGTTAAAGAGATGTCATAATTTAACAAAGCAGACACGGTTGTTTTTCTCTATGTATGTATTTTCAATAGACACCATTTAAAAATATTTTTAACTCTTTCATTGTGTCCAAATAATGGCTTCTATTTCCATGAAACATTTCTAGAAAACATCTTTAAGAACAACTTAAAATTTGCTTCTGGGTATTTGTAAAAGGAATGGAATCTGACAGGGAAGAGAGAAAGACAGACTGCAAGAGTGTCACAAAAGAAATAAGGAGGAGGATTAAAGGAGAATATGTCAAACACTTGAGCATGCAGAAGCCACAGGGAGAACTTGAGGATTTCACACACAAAATTTTTATGTAACTATTTGTCCTGGTTTGGCTAAAACAG
>NW_009627401.1:723-926 GCF_000690535.1 Cariama cristata | reverse complement strand
GCTGCGCTCGGGGGGTCTGTCGCTTCCCAGCACCGATGCAATGCTGTTGTGATTCTCAACCATGTCAGATGCTAATGACCGAGGGAGCTGGGATATTTTTGGATGCAGCATCTTCTCCCCGCTGGAAACACGGATGCCGCTCCCTTCACGTGTGAAGGAGCCCTCCAAGCCCCGAGAACACAAGCCTCGGCAGCGCCCGCCCC
>NW_009627401.1:419-684 GCF_000690535.1 Cariama cristata | reverse complement strand
CCCCGCCCGCCCGGGACCCCACGGGCCGGCGGGGAAGGAAGGAGCTGGGGTTCGCTGCCGGCTCTGCCTGACCTTGAGCGGGTCGCGTGGGAACCCGCAGGGCTCCCGCAGGAACCCCCCGCTTTCACAGACCTCGCCGGGAGCCACGCCACGCCGAGGGCTTCGAAAGCTTGGTCTTTATCTCTGTCCCAGCTTTCCTGTTTGCAGAATAGGGCAACAAATCTTGGGGTTGGCCAACAGCTGGGAATGAGCCATGGCAGGTGAG
>NW_009627401.1:0-236 GCF_000690535.1 Cariama cristata | reverse complement strand
TGAAGCCACTCCTGCCCCTCCTCACCCCATGCCATTCCCCTCCCCAAGTCCTCCAGGTTTTTAGGGTGATGCAGCACCCACGCTGTGACCCAGCAAAGACACCAGCTGCAAGCTGCAGTTCCCAAAATTGCTTTGTCTGCCTGCGAACAGCGGACCCGGGCACATAGGAGGCCCCAGGGCAGTGCCACCAGCCTGCAGTGCCACGTGAGTCCCCGGGGGGACAGGGACCAGCAGGG
>NW_009627400.1:289-6510 GCF_000690535.1 Cariama cristata | reverse complement strand
AAGGGCAATGCACCCCGCCGTTGTCCCGCTGCACCCCCTCTGCTCCCAGCGCACCCACCGCCGCAGCACCTCTCCGACGGACGGAGCCTCTTCACCCTTGTCTGTACCCATTGCACAGGGGTGTCGTTTGGCTCTTTTACCCTAAGGAACCTACTGAACTGGGCAGGTAAAACCAGGTAGAAACGCTCAAATACTGACTGCTAACGCCTACAAATGCTGGTAGATAGAAGGGCAGGTGAAAACAAACCCAGGCCGGCACTGAAGACAACCCACTGATTAGGCTTCTGAGGACTGCCGCAAACTTGCGTGTCGCCTTCTGCTCCTCCACAACCTGTCTCTGCCCGAGCCGTGGAGGTTGCCTCGCAATGCTGCAGCAGCGGTTTGAGCTGCCGTCACCCCCAGCCATCTTGTCAGCTGCTCTTTGGCTACGGACTGCCAGCCCCAGAGCAAAGTCAGAGGAAACGTGGCGCCGCATCTCCGCTGCGTGCGGGCAAACTCCGAGGCACGTGCTGAAACCAGGGCCGTGGTGGTTTTCAAGCTGCCTACAAGGGAAAGCCAACCTCGGAGAAGGGTCTGCCACATTAGTGAAGTGGCTGTCCCATCTCAGTCTGTCAGGTGTGAACCAGAGCCCTGAGACACCAGGTAATGCCCTGGAGTAGCTGAGAGCAGAGGTGGGCACCCAGCCCACCCTGCCCTCCCAGGGCAGGGGCAGTAACCTGCAGCAGCAGAGCGCCCAGGTGAGAAGATTTACACTAAAAACTAGTTTGACATTTAAATCTGCCAAAATGTATCTGTCCCTTCTGCCTCAGCTCTCTGCCTGAGAAATAGTGTGATCCTCGCTCCATTCAAGCATGCGAGATGCTTAGAGGTTGCTCTCGAAAGGGACATAAAACTGCCTAAAATTGAGAAGTGTGGCCTTCCTCCATCTCGCAGGCAGGCACGCGGTCCTCCCGCACAGGACTGGGACCCGAAGGCACAAAGGAGCGTGACAGCGCGTACCGCATACTGCTGTCCCTGCCTATCTCCTAATTTAGTGACAGACTTGGCAGTGGGTGAGTTCAGCAACTTTGGTGGGCAAACGTTCCTGCTTCGAAGCTCCAACTGTCATTCATTCAGAGCAGGAATCTCACTTGCCAACTCGGTACAGAACATTAGGACCAAATACAAATTCCAAAATTCTGCCAGTTCTCCGGAGCTGGGCTGCATTGTGTAACGGCAGATCGCACGGGGTGCTTTCCGACACCGTCTTGATAGTCTCAATCAGGCGGAGGCAACGTGGGTGGAACTCTTATCATACCAGGCTGACTCCCCGTGAATGAGCAGAGGACTTGCATGTTCTAGAAATAGCACGTGCATTAGTATTCCCACATGAGAAACTTGGGCACGCTGCTTTTCCTTTTCTCTTTTTTTTTCTTCTCTTTTTAATAAAGGCTCAAAATAAACTCCAACTCTGCAGGCGCTTACTAGCAAGTAGAGCGCGCACAGCAGCGAGTCCGTGCAGGATCGCAAACATCTGAGCGCCAGGTGACAGAAAGATTTCGTTACCGGCTTGCCCTAGGCAGGAGGCAGAATAAAGTCCTGAACTTGGGGAGACTTTTTCCACGGGTTTCAGCAAGGTCTGGGATTTCAGCCCGCCCCTGCTTGCGCAGCACCTAGCATGATGGAGCCCTGAACCCTGACTGGATTTTCTGGGGATTATTATAAAATAAAAGGCACAAAGTGCTCAGGAAACAGACTTCCAAATAGCAAAACCCCTCCTTTGAAGCATACAAATGGTTTTGTTTCAGCATGGGCAGGTAGGGGAAGGCACTAGTAAATGCCCATAAAATCTCATTTTTAATCAAATGTTTGATTTCAGCCAAACTGGTTTTAGTTTGTACTGCTCTAGTACTTGCTATTTGTCATTTTGTGTGTTTAATATTTATATATCTTTTCATAAGTAAACATGTAACATGCCCCTGACAGTTTCTATCCTAGGTTTCAAGCCAACGTGATTTAAACTATGTGCATTTAAAACCTCCCGGAACTTGACCTATAATGCAAATCCATACAGTCTTAATTATAGCAGCACCAGCAGCCACCGCACGAGTGGAATAGTTGAGCTTTCGTTACCAAAGAGGCACAGTAGTTAAGGTCTGTCAGTGCTCCTGTTACAATCCCCATCTTGAAGAGGTTATAACTTGGGCTGTGTAAATTTGATTGAGCTGAAACTTGGGACTCAAACTGTCAGTCCATATAGGGAATTATCTTATGAATAATTGGCTATCCCATTGCTTGATTCACAGACCTTTGTAAAACGATTTTTAATGGGGTTTAATGTTTTTTTCTTTTACTGACATCTAGGGTATGAATTTGGTACTTCTAGCTCTTCGGAAGCTCCATGCTGAACAGCATATATGTAGGTACCCAAGTTAAGACTACAGCTACCCAGAGGAGTTCACGGGGCATACGTGGCACACTTACCCACCTATGCGTACCTGTACACCGATAAGAGACCACGAACAAGAAATGGCACTCAAATCTACCTCAAAAGAGAGTCCTAAATGTGTAAGATAAAAGGAACGTAAATACCTGAAACAGGAGGGAGGTAAAGCTCATAAAATGCGTCTGCTTTGTACATCAGCTGCATCACGATAACGCTGCTAGTCGCACGTCTCTCAGGCCCCTTTATACCAACCATCAAGCTAGGAAGGGAAGGCGCACACTGAACCCCCAATCCAAAATACCGCTCTGGCACGTTACGGTACAGCGTATAGGTCCATTTGGTTACCTGTGGGTGCAGCAAGGATGGCTAGAGACAGGGCAACATCTGGCAGAACATTGGTCACTTTGTTCTCATTGCTAACAGCTTCTTGGAATATTTTTGTCTTCTTGGGCTTTATCTCCCCCCCCCCCACTGTGTGGAAGTGAGTCCCACGTGTGTGCTGGCGTCACTTGGAAAGGGATGAGCCGTTCGACTTTGAACACTGAGTGTAAGCTTAAATACCACTTTGTGTTACAAAGGATTTTAGTCTAGAATTGCTCTCTGTAACACTTTTCACTAGTTTTAAACTTCTCAGAGGTGGTTTTTGTCACCTCAAATCATGCTAAGCCAAAGCGTGCATGGTTGGTTAAGATGCAGACTTGAAATTTTCCTTGACCCTAACAGAAAATGATGACAAGCCCAGGGCTAGAACGATAAGCCACAGGCCACAAACAAACGGATTGCTCTCATCGAGCCAGACCCCACAAAGTTTCCATGCCCACCTCCCCAGAGAGTTACAGAGCAGGGACGCCACGCCGCACGCTGGAACTCATGAGCAGCATCTCCATCGGTTTCAGGAAGAGTTTTGACCAAGCCAGGCTGCAGCATCGGGTTCTCTCGCTGCAGGGTTATTGTGTGCAAGTCTCTCTGAAACAAAGCGCTGTCAGACGTCAGACTCTCCTCACCGAGATGTTCGCACCCAAATCCCCCATTCATCAGGGCTACTCTGTTTGGCCTCACAGAAACTGATGATGGCACAAGCACAGAGAAGTTGGTCCTTTTGAGTCCCTGCTGAGATTCCAAGTTATTTACCTAAGCAGGTCACGATCTTTAAGCCTACGAGCAGTAGGAAGACAGGTCACTGATACAAACAGCTTTTTTGATTCGTTTTCCAACTTTAGCTGCTAAGTTTGGGGGAATACCCAGCTAGCACAAGGTAAAGAATTACAGCCAAGTCAGGCCACGGGGCGATAGCACCCACCAGCACAGAGGCAGCTGAACTCAGAAGCGATGAGCCAGCTGCACGGATAGAAAAGGCTGAGCCAGGCTCCCAGCCCTGCGGGGGCAAACTCCTGGTGAGGTTTAAACCAGGACCAAAAGCTGTGTAACGCGAGGTTTAAGCTAGCAGCGTGCCCCACAATGGCACACAGCCACACTTCGTCTCCAAAGGACCTGTTCATCAGTGAAGAAGGGCAGGAGAGCTGGATGGACTTGGTCTGATCCTGACCAAATAAAATATGTGAGGCGACTACTTATCTTTTAGCACAGCAGTTGTTTATGAACGAGATCTTCTCAGAATCATAAGGAGAAGCTTTTCACACTTCTGTGCAAGATCAGATCCAAGGGGCTCAAACTCTCCCTATGAGGAAATCTGGAAGACCCCGCTCTGGATGTGGCAGGCGGGAAAAGAAGGAATTGCAAACATTTTGTGTTGAAGAACAAATCCAACTATACCTCAAATCAATTAAAAAAAAAGTAGAATAACAAAAATAATTGACTAATCTGACAAACCCAATATCAGCAATCAAAAAGAAGTTATTTCCATTGAGAAATTAGTTTGGCTATGCAGGATGAGGAAAGATTTAGTGATTTTCTTGTACGCTGCTGAACACAGTTCCTTCTTCTTCCTAGCACGCTTGGCGTGAGGGACGATGGAGGAGGACAGCAGGATTTTCCTCCTCTAAGCCTGCTTGATATATCCCCCTACCAGAGGGATCTACTTGGCCTTGGGTACTGGGAAATTCTTAAGCGCGTATTTATCTTTGGGCACATCGGCTGTACTTACATGCTCAAAGTAAGCAGGTACTCAAGCATGCTGTTAGATTGGTGCCTTAACATCTTTTGTAAATAACTTCTATTATGTTGCTTTTCAGAGCTTCGACTTTTAGTCAGTTAGAACGCATTGAACTGAAATTTAACATACACAATCATCATTCTCTAGATTTGTTTTATATTACTGTTTCAGGTGACATTTAGGCTTAGCTTTTAGCTTTAGTAAAGAAGAAACGCACATGCTTTGCAGAACATGACATAGTTTGTGTGAGGATCTAGATGAAAAACTATTAATTGTTGAGATAGCAGGGATCTTTCTCTGCATTTAAAAATAAGGACAGCTTTACTGTGGTTTTTCGCCTTGGCGATATTTATTCCGTGCAAAATTTCAGCTTAATTGTTAGAATGCTTACAATAATATTTTAATGCGACTCTCTGTAGTCAGATGAATATATTATTATACAGCCCAAAGCTGCACAGAAAGACACAGTGCTGCGGGGTAGGGGGAGTGGTGGTGAATAACCTGTGATAAGAGCCCACTTCTTGGAGCAGTTTGGATAGGTTTGCCACCATTCGTTATTGTCAGCACATATAATTTTTACAGTACAGTATGAATTCTGACTGCAGTGAAAAGAATGCCTTCTACCACCAGTATGAATAAGATTTCACTCAATTAAAATAACATGCAAGTATATTGTATAGTATTACATAGAAAGCTGATGTGCATTAAGTATGAATGCTGGGGGTGGGGGGAGTTATTATGTTAATGCTATTGTTCAGTGAGCAACTATTCCCCACTATTTAAAAAAAAAAAAAGGCAAGGGAAATTAAATACAGAAATCAGAAATACGTACAATGTTTGATATTACCATACTGAAATTAATGTATTCACAATTTAGACTTTAAATTGCCCTATCGTATTAAGTTTCACAGCATCTGAGTGCCGAGAGAGAGAAATAGATGTAAACACATGGAGAGAGATCCATAGACTATCTACACTGAAATACAGCCTCCCTCAGACGCGACGGTGATAGGCGCTGTAGATAAAGGCAGGGTAAATATAGGCCATGTCATAGCACCAGTCTTTAAGTGCTCATCCCCACCGGCAGCAGGGAGAAGTGTGGTCCAGATGTGGCTGGGGCAATGTGGTGGACTGCCATGGCCCCCTCCCGAACAGCTCTGCGGGACTCCTCAGCACGGGGGCGAGGTGAGCTACAGACCTGGCACCCTGCTTCGCGCCACCCCGAACTGACGGTATCTCGACTCATAGGGACGTGGGGGGACACAGCCACGGCGGTTCCTAGGAGGAAGGCCAAAAGCGTCTCGGAGCCGAGGTGTATCTTAGGCAGCCGTTGTACTTGGAGCCAATAAAAATGAAACTATTCTCTATTGAGACCTAATTAGCTTTTATATTCAAAGCCGTACTGCACATTTGTACATTGCTTATGAGGAGGACTAAAAAATATATGTACCATGACACTATACTTCTAAAGTGTCTATTGAATGCTTTTCCCATTCTCCAAGGATTGCCTCCTCCTTAGATGTATACATTCAGCGAATATGACGAGGCTAATTATTTTTCCCTGAAACGATCAGTGCTTGTCTCTAGCAGTTTGCACAGAAGCACGGACCCCACGTCTTCGGCGTCGGAACGGAAAAAAAACCCAAAAACAACCAACCAAAACATACCACAACTGCCTCCAAA
>NW_009627400.1:0-258 GCF_000690535.1 Cariama cristata | reverse complement strand
TCCTAAGAAAAAAAAAAAAAAAATGTTTGGGAAACAAATTTCCTGCCACGGGCTTTACAAGGCTTTTACTCTTCTATCAGAGCCCCCGTGCACGTATGAGCCTTTTTTGCGATTTTTTGCGAGGGGGTTATGTATTTTTCTGTTACCTTGCCTGCCTGTAAAGCAATCACGGAGAACGGCAGGAGGCACCATAAATATGCAAATTGCTGCCAGATAACTGGTTTCGCTGGTTCCGCCTTGGGAAGCGGCATCGCCGCC
>NW_009627399.1:8719-34599 GCF_000690535.1 Cariama cristata | reverse complement strand
CTTCCTCATTCTCTTTTCTTCAAGCAAGCAGTAATCTTGTGACATTTTGTGCAACAGTGAAACGTTGCCCTTATTGTTTATGTTGTTGTTGGGGGTGATAAATCCTGCTGACTTGGGAAGTTGCTATGGGGAAAAGCTCATTAGTTCCTTAATGCAGCAAGCAGGACTGCACTCCCGGGGTCAGGCAGAACTATTTGTGATCTTACAGCCCTTCTTCAAATTGGCATTGAAGTAAAAAGAATTTAAACCCTGCTGTAACAGACACAGAACTGTAACCAATCAACAGAAAAGAAGAGTTTAGTGGTAGTGTTTATTCTTATCTCATTGGTTTTACTCCAGGTGCCACAGGGACATGGGGACCTTGTGCACGTACCCCCACTCCGAACACATTGCACTCTACATTGGTGGGCTCTGGCTTTGTAATCATGCCTTGGACTCTTGTATTAGCTTTACATGCCCCAGTGTTGAGGGGTGCTGGGTTGGCAAATTTTATGTGACTAGCAGGCTAAGTTGTTCACTGCAGTGCTGTATTACAACAGTGAAAGGAAACTCTCCAGGGACAGCACTCTAGGATACTGAAGCTCAAGAAATAGCTACTGTCTTTTAAGCCTTCTGGGAACAGGCTGCTCAAGATTCATTCTAGAGATTGCAGGTGGCGTTGTGGAAAGGGTGCTTGGAAAGCAAGGGAGCTAAAGGAGTCCGTGTAGATGTACAGAGTGTGCCTGTGTCACTCAGAAAACCAGACTACATGACTCAGTTGTCGATACATGTGATCAGAGGAGGTCTTTTAGAACAATTCCTTAAGCAGATGCAGACAGAGATAGGTCATGGCGCTTGGTGTGATAGGGTATTAGTTACAAACACTGGTTCCCTTTCTTGGCTGTTTCTGAGATGCTGACTAAAGAAATGCATGCTACATGCTCCCGTAGGCCCCAGCTGCAGGGCAGAGACACCATTTGTACCACAATTGCTAGTAGGAAATGCAGACTTGCTTTCATTTCCTCACAGCTCACTTGATGTTAAGATCAGTTGGTGGCTGGGAAGGTCTGTGGTGATCTCTGAATTCTCATAAGGGGTGTGTGTTGTGAGCAGAATTGGTGTCTGCAGTGTTCCTAGAAGAAGTGGTAGAAGCATTTCCAGGAAGGGTGTTTTAATTTGAACAAGCTCTAATCCCTTCACCATTCTCTTCAACATACCACTCATCTTGGCTCTCTGGTGTTCCCTGTCTCTGCAAAATATCTCGGGGTTGCCTCCTTCCAGTTACAACTCCTGAGATTAGGAGTGTGGGAGCTGTTGTGGTTGCTGCTCAGTGTGTTGTACAGGGGAACAGATTGCACTTCTCTTTCTCTGCACAGAGGGGGGAGGAGGAAGAGGAGGAGGAAGAAATGTTTCGCTATCGCATCCCTTGTGGCTGTGGCAGCGCAGGATGGGTACCCTTCCCAGGCCCAGTGGCAACCAGGGCAGTGCGAAATGCTTATTATCCTGCAGCCTTGATCAAAGCCTCATCCTGGGTTCATACGTTCTCCATGAGAAAGTGTTGTCTGACCTATCTCCAGCAGTGATGCTGATGCGTTTGGATGGAGGGGAAAGGTGGGCTCTGGTCTGGTTGGGCCTAGCTGCCTAGGCATGAATGCTAAGGGTGTCTTTTTATAGAGCAGTGGCAGAGCTGTTTAGGGGTTTTGTCTGCAACTATTACAGGCTCATTCCAAATAATAAAACAAGTCACCCTCAGATTTCTAGATGTTTTGCAGAACACTGGGCTGATTTTTGTGGCTTTGCAACATCGCCTGCTGGAATTTCCGCTCTGAGAGATTTTAAAGTCAAGCCAAGCGAAGTTTGGACTTTGAAAGTATTATTATTACCTCCTATTACACCTCCTGATTCCTTCAAATTCAAAACATAATCCAAGAGGCATGTGCTGTCTTTGATACAAGGTACAGGAAAGGCTGGAATGAGTCTCCCCTCTCAGGATGAGTCTTCACAGGGCATGGAGGTGCTGAGTTTCTTTACCTAAGAAATGTGAGCTTCTTCTAAAGCTTTGTACATGATGAGAGAGCAGTGTGATTTGGGGGATAGTGGCATTTTTTGAACCCGTCTTCATCATGCTGCAAGTCAGAGCCAGTTGGGCGATAAATGGGGCTACAGTTCTACTTTGGAGAACATGCTATGTCTCTGAGCAGTACACAGCAGCACCGCGTGGCCGGAGGTCCCGTGGCACCGTATAGCTGCGGTTACTCAGGCGGATCGTGCTCCTTTCCCCATCACTGCCCTTGCCTCTGTGCTCCTCAGCGTCCTGTTCTACCCCTTGTTTGGTTTCGGTTTGCTGGTTTTTTGTTTGTTTTTTTGTTTGTTTGTTTTTTTCACTTTATCTTACACTATTTTACTTTTTTATTTTATTTTTGGATTTTGCTTCTTCCAGCGTACCCATCTCCCTCATTTTTTGTTTGTTTTTGTTTAATTCCCGTCATTCCTTTAGACCACCAACCTGGCTCCCACCTCCTCCAGTGCCACTATTTCCTTAACCAACCCCGAGGTCTCCATACTAAATTACCAATCTGCACTCTACCAGCCCTCAGCGGCGTCCATGGCTGCGGTGGCCCAGCGGAGCATGCCCCTGCAGACAGGAACAGCGCAGATCTGTGCCCGGCCTGACCCCTTCCAGCAAGCTCTCATCGTCTGCCCACCAGGCTTCCAAGGTAAGTAACAGCCTTGCCAGGTCTTGGCCAGTCGCTGCTCCCTCCCCACTGCTGTTTCATCTACCTCTTGTTGGAAACAAGCTTCCTCAGTGCAGATCATATGGTAGAAAATTTGCTGGCCTAGTAAATGAGAGCAATGAGTTTGCTGCAGATGGAAGTGTTTGCAACAGCAGAGGATCTTGCAGGCACCGCCAACATCATGATTTGGAGGTCACTGGTCTAAAACAATGGGGCAGGCACTGAGAAGTGACTGTGGAAGAAGATATTTGTAGTCCTTTACCTTGAATAAAGTTTGAGGCTCTTCTGCCTCACTTTGGTAAACTTGAAAACTTCCCCCCACCGCAATGATAAATCAGTACGTAAATAATCAGTTCATCACTTCTCAGTGACTCAGTTGTTAAAAGGGGAACTCAGGAGGTTAATGCAGCAGGGAGTGTGGTGCTGGTGGAGATGATGCCCATAACAGATGCTCATGACCATTTATCAGTACAATTCCTTCAGCTCCAGCCCTGCTGCAAACAGCTCTGCCTGTGTATACCAGTGGCAGGTACCATTGTCAGGCAATTTGGGCGATGATCAGATTTAGCCACTTGTCCTTCTCTTGGCTTTCTATGCTGTAGCAATTTGGAAAACTAGCCAGGTATCTGTAGGAAGTGGTCTAAGTAGACCTTGGTTCAGCTGGTGCAACTTCTGCTTGTCATATCTACAAGCCTGTCTGTGCAGCCGTCTCTAGGTACTTGTTAAATGTTCTGCAAGATTATCAAAGCTCTTTTGAACTAGGGGAATTTAGTTAGACCTCTTCTACATAGTTAAAATGCATCTCAAGGGTTTGACTTCAGAAATATATTGCTAGAATATGTAAGCTAGCATCTTCTGCTTGCTGTCTTGAGAAAGCTTTAAAGCAGAGGAGGTAGCACAGGCTGTGGCACGCACTAAAGTGATGGAGAGGGCAGCTTCCTCCAGCTCAGTTAGGCTAACATGTGGCTGAGTCAGCAGTGATTGGAGTTTGGGGTCTGCTAGATTACATGGTCAAATCAGAGCCTTTTAAATATGAGTCCTGAGAAGCTGTGCAAGAGAAAATCACCTATCCCCATCAAGGCTGAGGGAGTACAGACTTCTGGATTCCTGTCCCACTGTCCCACTTTGATCTATAGAGATCATTGTCACATAGCAATGGGTTTTTCTGTTGTCAAACCAGAGAATATGGGGGAAGAGAAGCCATTCCCTCCCCTCTCTTCCTTTTCTCCCTGTACACATTGTATTGAGATGTTTCCCACACATTCAAGGTCCTCTAAAAATATGAACTCAGTTAATCCCTTCATGTCTTTGAAAATGTCTTTCCTGGACCCTTATACATGTATCATGGTTATGAACATTTGATGGACATCTTTGGGCTAGGGTAGAATATGTGAGACTCGAAAAACCCAATTTTTCAGAGAGACTGAACACTGCAATTTAAGTGGACATCAGCAGTTGCCTTTAGGCATCTCTGAAAACCAGACCCTCAATCCTAGCAGTGCAGTTGATAGCTAATGCTGTACCTTCTGTGCTGGTGGAACAGGGTTACAAGCCTCCCCTTCGAAGCATGCTGGGTATTCAGTTCGGATGGAGAACGCCGTTCCCATTGTCACTCAGGCTCCTGGGGCCCAGCCTCTTCAGATCCAGCCAGGACTCCTCGCACAGGTAAGGAGCTCTGAAGACACCAAGCTCAGCAGGTATTTTTTGTGTTGTTTAGCTCTGGAAGGCTGAGGAGAGTAGCTTTCTCTGAGGGCCTTCGGTGGTGCAGGTCAGAGACTTGGGCAGCCATATAGGTGTCTCCAGCTTTCTCCGAAATGTCCAAACTTCCCCAGTTCATTGTTCAGCTCAAACGCTATGTCAAAGTTGCAAAAGTCTCTGGAAGGACCTTCTTTCCTTCTGCTTCTCCACTGGAATCACTGGGAAGCCTCAGGGAAAGCTGTGTCAGGCCTCTGCTGAGGAGGAACCAGTGATAACCTTCCTGCATTGTCCTGAACTCATGGTCTCAGTGGTGGTTTGTGGCCAGGAGTTGCGCTGGTGAGTTGCCTGCTGCTGCTAAATATATTTCATGTTTTAAGTTTGCACCTCTCTGTTTTATGAGCTGCCCTTATGCTCTTAAGTTACAAGAGAGATGTAGAGGGCAGAGGCAAAGGCCCCACAGCCAAGGAGCTCTCCTTGTCAGCAGCACTGTTCGGCACAGTTGTCTGAAATGCACTCACAGGAAAAGCACAGTTCCTCCCAGAAAAAAAACGACATAGGAATGGGTACCAGCGCTCACCTGCACATCCTCAAGGGGAACCTCAGCTCCTCAAAAAGCAGGAGCCGTTCAGTCCTCCTTGTGCTGGCTTCAGTGAATCTGCCCCTGCTGGTTTTCAGCTGGTGCCTTGGTACCTCTGCTGATACCAGGCCTATTTCTAGCAACAACAAAAAAACCCACCTAGTATACTTAGTATTAAGTTGTGCAGCCTGGAAAAGATGATGTGCAAGTCAAAGATGACCTGCAAGTCAAAGATGCATGCCTCTGACTCAGGACTGATTGGTCTGCCATACCTTCGTTAATGACAGCATGTTCATACACAGTAAGGTACCAGCAGATTAAACCAGGGTTTATACCTGTGTGTTGCGTTGCTCGGGTAAGACTGTTGGTACAATTGGCTTTCTTTGCCAGCTGGCAGTCACACTTACCTGGTGAAGATAGATCGAAACACAACTTGCAGCCTGCATGATTTCCATTAGCTAATGTGCCTTGCCCCTTCCCAATAGCAGAGTCTTCGTTAGAGGGCTGTCTGAAACATCGAACCTATCACTGTTGCAGCCTGTCATAACAACCTACGTGGGCTGCCTCTCTCGTTTGGTAGGAAAGGAGAGCCTAAGAGGCAGGGGAAACAAAAACAATGGCAAAGCGAGAAGCAGCCTGTGCAAGCGTGGTTGTGGGCACCTATTGCTTGTGCAAGAAGTCAGTGAAGGCAGTGGGTGAAGGAGGTGACAGAGCTTTGCATGCCCCGGGGAGGCCTCCTGAGCTGTTACATGGGGCTTGAAGGGGTGATGGTCAGGTCTGAAACATCCCAAAGGCAGCAGGATCCTGAAAGATCTCAGGATCTCCAGCTCCCTTTCTTCTCGAGGTGGCCTTGTTGAGGTCACTGTGCAGTCTGTGGGAGGGAGGGAATGTTCAGGAGGAACTTTGCTACCAATTTCAGTGTTGCCCCTGCTACATCGAACTCTCATTTCATGGGCTGTCCCTCTCGTACTTTCTACTGACGTTTTATTCGCTGTCACTTCCACAGGGAATTTAAGCTGTTTCTGAGAAACAATCCTCACTTGCATAGATTTTTAATTTTTGATTTAATAAAAGAGAGGCAGTCTGCCTGTTCATATATCTGTCTGTCTCATGCGATGAGAAATGCTAGCTGCCTCTTTGATGGCAAGGCCCTCTGATTGATGCCAGTGGCATCTGGTGTCCACAGGCCTTGCTCGGTTCAGGCTGAGCAGCTGGTCTGATAAACAAATCTGTACCCAATTCCAGTTTCCTGAATGGAAAAACACAGCTTCTTTGTAATGCATTGTAGTCACATCTGATCTCTGAGCGGCTGCCTGTCTCTCTCTCAGCAGAGAGCTATTCCTCTCATGCACAGCTGCTTATCTAATGCTCTTCAGACCGGACCGTGTGATTGCTGCAATTACTAGAGGGACTGTTCCCGGCAGAGAGATAGCACCTCCGGAGCCCACTTCTGTCTTTACACCCACCTTATTTGTCCCCCTGATCAGGCATGATGCCACTCCTGCTCCCAGCACTGTTGTCATGCCATCGAGCTTTCTCCCCTGCCCAGCGTGCGATGCAGGTTGCTGTGCTTGCCCGCATCAGGATGGCTGTGGCTGGCAAAGCCGTATTGCATCCCAGCACAGCAGGCATCCAGCTCTCCCTGTGCATTTTGTATGAGACCAGCAGTCCTGGAGGAGGGACAGGAGAAGGAGTTCCAGGAGGTTGAGGGACCAGGGCAGAGGCAGCGATGGATTTTGAGTATCGTCTCTGGCAGCTGAGTGTCTGCAGCCTGTGGCATGGAGCTAGACAGAGCAAGCAGCCTGCAAGATGCAGAGCCAGTGGAAAAGTAACTTGTTTGTAACTTCTCTGGGTCTATTTTCACCCTCTCAAGCAAGTATGGTCCGCGTACTGTATGCACAGAGACCAGTGAAAGGAGACTGATCCTGTCTTTACTAATAGCTCTCTGCAGCTTCCGATCTCAGAAGAGACAAAGCTGTACAGTTTTCTGGCAGGCTTCCATGAAGCGACCCAGAACTGTCCCCTGTCCTTGAATAATGCCCTGAATTCTTGATTTTCTCTCCCTTTAACTCCTTCCCAACAACACTTCTTCCCACGGAGGTCCTGCCACCAGCTTTCAGAACACACACACTTATTCCATCAGTCGTTCTTGCTCTACGTCTGAAGCACGAGCTCCATCGCACCAGAAGACCCACCACCTCCCGAGCACAGGGGCCAGCGCGGCACTCTGCCGCGGCAGCACAATTTTGAGTAATGCAATAACTGAGAACAGGCTGCGGCTGCCAGCACGAGCCTCCCGTGTTAGCACAGCGCACTGTGCTAGTGCATCTGCCTAGACAAGTCTTATCTGCAGATTAAATGATTCAGTGGTCCTTACCTAATAAGTGAGGAATTTCTGCCTGGACCCTGAGACTGCATCTAAATTTATGCAGTGCAGTCGGGAAGGGAGCTTAGATTTGTTCAGTTCTCTTCCTGAAAAGGGAGGAAGCAGTTTTCTGTGCAAGTAGATCCAGGTAGTCCCCTGGGACTGATGGCAACAGTAGTTGAGTCTCCTCTTTTAAATCAAAGCTGGGAAAAAAGAAAAGAAAAAAAAAAAGCTTTTTTCCTCCCTGATCTTTTTGTGTCTTTGCCTCGTCCTCCTCCTGCCTGCTCCGAGCAGCACCAGTCCATAGTTGTGGCTCATTAGATGAAGAGCTCTCAGGAGCCCTGTGACTGTCCATCCTTTGCAGATGTTGCTGAGAGACCTCACCGTATCAGCCTTTTCATCTAACTCAGCAACGTGGAAAATTAGAACACAGTCAAACTTTGGAGCAGAACTGGGAAAAGGTGTTGCATCAATAGGACAAATTCAGACAGTATTTGAGGTGGGCAGTTTTTTGTTGTTTTTTTTTTTTTTTCCTGGGGAATCGGGCAGGATCATGGGGACAATCAACAGGATTCTTGTGAGGATGGAGATGGGGACAAATGCATGCCTGGAAGAAGCCTCCCCTCTAAAATTTAGCCTCCTGAGAGCGATGAGATAACACAACACAGTTCCAATATAGTAGTGCAGGTTGAGACTAAGGAGGGCTGTAGCAGGTATCCCTGTGTTCCTCAGCCCAGGCAGTGAGAAGCTGCTGGAGCTGCCTTTGGGCAGCACATAGTAAAGAAAATTTCCCAAGTCAAAACACCAGTCATCTGACTCGTGTGGAGTCCCTGGAGCAGGATGACCTGAGTCATCCCTGTGGTAGCACAGCTGGAGAGGTAGTTGCATAGCAGAGCGATGGCTTAACTCACAGGGCAGAGATCTCCAGCCCTACAAAGGGGGGCACCCACTCTGAAAAAGCCGGAGAGCACACGGAGAGGACAGGCTTGCAATGTGTAGCCATGCGTGGCTTCGCTGTGCTTTGGCCGGGGGGCTCCTGGTGAGCTGGAAGCAGGCAACTGGGCTCCTTGGCCCATGCAGCAAGGTGTTCCTCCTGAGGAGCACTCAGTGACTGATGCGCATTCTCTTTTGGTATCCCTAAATTCACCTTTTTTCCCTCCTCGCAAAAGCCTTGCAGTCCGCTGTTCTCTTTTCTGATCCTTGAAAAGTTTGTTCTCTCCTTTAAGTTCCTAAAGGCCTTTTAGGTCCTGTTGGGCTGGGAAGGAAAATTGGCTGTAGGAGGGGAAAAATAACAACCGGACCATAGTGCCCAGCTGATCTGGAGAGTCAAAATTAAAAGGTGCTAAAGAGTTTGATGTTTGGGTTGAAATGCCAACCAGTTTCAATCCCTCCCATTCCCAGTTCAACCTATAACACAGCTACTGCTTTGGACGGCAGGAATTTTTTTTCCCCTCCTTTGTGCTCTTTATGTTGATAACTTTTACTGCTTTTACTTTGGTTTCCTAACAGTGTTTGTCATCTATGAGTGAAAAGTGGTAAGAGCTAGGTGGTATGACCATGATTGTTATTAGGAGCCCCAGCTGAGCATGGGCTACCCCTCACATTCGGTGTCTGATGCCTCTTGTTAAGAAGTTGTTTTCCCTCTGTCCGACAGCAAGCGTGGCCCAGTGGCACTCAGCAGATCCTGCTCCCTCCCGCCTGGCAACAGCTGACCGGGGTGGCCACCCACACTTCTGTCCAGCATGCGACCGTCATCCCGGAGTCCATGGCGGGCACCCAACCCCTGGCAGACTGGAGGTAAACTGGAGGTGCTTGGAGGCTCCCTGAAGTACCCGCTGGGGCTGGAGGAGGCATGAAAAGAGCCGGGGAGGGAGAGATGGGGTCTTGCGAGGCTGCGGAGCTGGGGGTAGAAGGGCAGAGGCTGCAGCCTGCAACCGCCCCGTCTGAGACCTGATCTTCTCTGTTCCCTGTCCTTGAAGTGGAGTGCCGTGCCCACGCCGCTCCCTTCCATCAGTTCCCTGGTGGAAACGCTCCTTCCTGGGGGGACTGGGAGCCCAGTGGGCCCTGGAGGAGGGTGCCTCAGTGAAGGCAGTGGGAACCTGTGAAAGAACCTGCTGAAGAGCCGCTGGTTGCATTTTAAACGTGTGCCTGTCTCCCCACTTTGCAGAAACACCCACGCTCACGGCAGCCATTACAACCCCATCATGCAGCAGCCCGCGCTGTTAGCTAGCCACGTCACTCTGCCTGCAGCCCAGCCCGTCAACGTGGGTGTTGCTCACGTCATGCGCCAGCCACCCGCCGCCGCCACCTCCGCCAGGAAGAGTAAGCAGCACCAGTCGGCACCCCGGTGAGTGTGCATGGCTCCCGGCATGGCCGTGGTCGTGGCATCAGTGAGGCAGGTGTCTGTACCCGGGTTGTTCTGAATGCAGCCTTGCAGTGCAGGCACGCTGACGAGGGTGGTGTTGGCCAACATCTGTGGGGCGAAGTAAAGTTTGTTCCACGGCCCATGAGCGATTAGATCACACTTTTTGTGACTGGACTTTTTGCTGATTCACCTCTTCCCTACCCAGGTCAGGAAAGCAGGGGGTAAGAGGTAGTCAGGTGCATTTTATACCTAGAGAGCATCATTTTGTGCAGGAATTAGTTGCTGGAGGGGATGCAGGATGGGAGACTCAAGCCCTGTTGATACAGTTCACTGCTACTGTGATTACCTGAGGCCTTGTAGTCACTATAATTAAAAATGTAACTATATTCTCAGGTCAGCATGGTGCAATGCCCAGTTGGCACACCTTTTCTTCCCACATCCTCTCAAAGAAGTGCTCCTGAGGTGCAGTGTCTGCATTTCCACAGGATGGGACACTTCCAGGGGACCACATCTTCAGGAGCACGTGCCTGATGTGTGCACACGAGATCTGCCCTTTCAAAAGCAATGGGATGATGACCTGTCTTCTGAACTTTAATGCCATGCAGAGTAGAGGACTGGGATGACTTTAGGCCACCTTCAAGCTCTCTAGCTCCTAAGATAGGTGGCTGGCCGCTGTCTTCAACAGTGCACACCAGCAACAGACACCCACACTGGCCTTTTTATAGTCATGGCAGTGTAAAACAGGGAGCGTTTCATAAGGATATCTCAGACAGGGGCAGTTGTTCAGCACCTAAATCTATCAACTCTCAGTAGGACCATTTGGCTCTGCAAGGAGGAGACTGGGTTTTGGTTCATACCATGTCGTGTGGCACAACTGAAATGGCAGGATGATTGCAGTGCCTGTCACAGGACTGTAATCTTACCTAGAGGACAAGGCTGTTTAAGATGTATGTGCAGCTGTTCTGGGGAAAGTCCTCTGGGCTGTGAAACTAGCACATTTATTTAAAAAACACAAAACAAAACAGTGCAGGGGAGAGAACCAAAATGGGACACCACTTGCGCGGCGGTAAAAACAGAGGAGCTTGTGGTTTTCTTGGGTGACTGGACCGGGGCCAGAGGAGCTCTGAGTTCACAACCAATTTGACCCTAGTTAAGAGGCCACTGTTTAAATCCTTCCCATTTATCTGCTCTCTAATGTTGCATTTACTTTGGGTGGGCTCCAGCTGCCTCAGTCCGTTCATAGTGTAGAGCAGAGACAGCTATGTCCCCAGCAAGGCAGCATAAGAGAGCGCCCGTTGCAACCAGTTTGCCTGTGCCGGGCCTCGCCTCTCCCTTCCCTCCCCAGGGGCAGGGGGCCAGTGTCCGGGAGGAATTGGACACTTTCAGAGCAACGAGTTTCTATGGCTTCATTAATTGTGATGCTTTTGTAGCCAAATGAGGAACGTGCTCCTTTGGAGAGGAGGGTACTGCACAGTGCTCATTGGTATTCAAAAAGCACTGCAAATGCTACTGTGCAGCCATTTGTTATGCAAAAGACCCTGTGTAAGTTGGTATAGAGCGATACGTCCAGAATGACTTCCTTTTGATGGATGCCGCCTGTTCCTTTTGTTAGCTTTCGGGCCAAGCTGAACATGCAGCCCGGGCCCCACTGTAGCACAAAACCAGAACTTTGTGGTTTTTTTCATTTTTGAATCTGCAAATGTTCTGCAATAGGCAGTAGAAATACAAGAAATACAAAGAAGAAAGAAAACATGGGAAATGAGTGAAATAGGCTTTAGTCAGTGTGCTTTGGTAAATACTCCCATCCGCAGACCTGTGCTGCACTGTTTGGTGGACAAGTTCTGTGTGCAGATCACTGATCCAAGTGAGCCCTTTCCAACTGTCAGGCAGGGAAGCTGAAGTAGGAAGACTGGGAAGAAAAACAGGACTTGAGAATGTTTTTCTACTGCATAATAAGACGACTGTTCTTTTCTTTCTGATTTCTATATGCTGTATCTGCTGCCTCACGTGGGAATGAAATGAAACTGAGTATATGTCCTCCTATCTGCGTGCTCTCATCTACGGGACTCCACTGTCCTAGAGGACAAAGTATTGGGCAGGAACTGTTCATTGAAAAGATTCTTAAACAGAAAATTAAATTTTCAAGTGAGAAAAGCAGTTTTCCTAATAAGTGATTGTTGTTTTCCACAACAAATTCTAATTTTACCTTTAGCTTTTTCTGGCCAAAAAAATCTGGTCGTGCAAGATACAGGAAAGAGGGATTATCGTTTGGGTGGTTCTTCCTGCAACAGCCATACTGTGCCTGCTTGTATGTTGTATGTCAGGGCTGTGTGACTAGCCTCTACCTCCCAGCAAGGCAGCATTTCTCATTTGGAAATTTCTAGGGAAAACAAAATTGAATTTTTTACTAAAAGAAAGTACTTTTCAGCCAATTATATGAATAAATTATGTGAGGCACTCTGTCCTTTGAAGAGGTGACTATGCCAATTTTGCAGTTTTCCCAGACTCCATAAATCAGTGCCACTGAATCAGAGACCAGAAATCAAAAGCCATGGCGACAGGCAATTTCAGCAAACTGAGTTTTAACCAACTAACAACCTTTCCCATTTCCAGAAATGCATCCACCTATGAAGTTTCATCCTCTCAATCCATCAGCTCGCCTCAGCGATCAAAACGAGTGAAGGAAAACACACCTCCCCGCTGTGCCATGGTGCACAACAGCCCTGCCTGCAGCACCTCCGTCACGTGCGGCTGGGGCGATGTGGCGACCAGCACAACGCGGGAGCGGCAGCGGCAGACGATAATCATTCCCGACACCCCTAGCCCCGCCGTGAGTGTCATCACTATCAGCAGCGACACAGATGAAGAGGAGGAGCAGAAGCACGCACCCACCAGGTGAGAGTGGCTCTCTGCTCTCCTCTGTGTGCAGGAGAGAGAGTTGGAGGTAGAGAAGTGCTGGAGCATCCCAGGAGTTGCTGTAGGGTCCCAGGAGCTACAGTTCGGTCTCAGCACCCAGGTCGTCTTTCATTTGAGAGGAAAGATGATGGGGAGGCTAAAATACTAGCTGGGGACTCCTCAGACTTAGGTGATGTTCCCTACTGTGTTGTGCATTTGCTGTGTGACCTTGGAGAAGTGTAGTAGTCTCTCTGTGCCATAGTCTCTCGTCTGTAAGAGGAAAGAATAGTTTTCTCTATCTCACAGGACTGTTGAAAGGAGACTTTCATGGTGATAAGCCTCTTTAAGTGAGATGTAGCTGTTTAAAACAAAGACAAAAAGAAAGGATTGGAAGGAAGGTAGCTTAAAATTGCCTTTTCTTTTTCTAAGTGATCCAGGCATCTGTAAAGAGCATTAAATGACACCTTCCGTATGTGCTATTTTCCATAAAAAGGTCCTGAAAACCAGTTAGTGGGTGTGTCATAAACACTTAGTAATGGTAAATACTTTGCAAGAGGTTTGCTCAGTTCTGATTGTGTTGCCAAAACATCCCTGAACTGTTGTAAAAAGTGGCAGAAACTGATAGCTTTTTGACTGACTCTGCAGAGAGGCATGGTTGAGGCTGTAAAGACCGTGGTGACTGAGTTTGCTCCTCAGAGAATTAACTCACATGAGTGAACAGTGCAGCCCAGGACCACTGCCACTGCTGATCAGCTACTGTGGATGAGAGAGGACTTAATTTTCCAGGACTGTCTTTTCAGCACCTTTCATCACATGCAAGCACTCTACATTTCCCATCTGATGCCAGTCACAAGCCATCAATCTGCTTTATAAGTTGTAGAGAAGTAGCCTTGCAAACAGCTGAATAATTATACCATCTTTATATTGGTAACTGAGCTAGGAATTTTTTAACCTTATCCCTCCAGTATTGTCAAGAGAGAATTAATCTTTTTATTTATTTAAAACATGCTCCATGGCAGATTTTCCTTTAATCACTGGAGATATCTATCTATATCTCTGCATCTCTATGCTGTGGTGATAAGTGGAGCACTGCAAATGTGCACAGTACAGATGAGATGCATTTGGCCTCAAGGAGCTAAAAATCTGTAAAGAGGAGCCATATGATTCAGGCATCCAGGCCTGCAGTTTCAGCTTGCCTCCTGACATCCACCGCCGCTTCCCATTCCCCTTCTCCCTACCAGTGAACTTCCCATTCCCCTTCTCCCTACCAGTGAACTCCACCAGGCAGCAAGAGCTCAGTGCCTCTCAAATTCAGCCTTGCTGTGAATGCAGTCATTATTGTGGGAAATTGATCACAGAACAGCATAACGTATTTCACTTTAAAAGAGAAAAAAAAAAAATGCTACAGTAGTTTGCTAGGGAGAAGAAAGTGTGTTTCCAGGAAGAGTTGAGTAAAGCTCAGCATGGAAGTCAGGTGGACTATAAATAAGGAGCCTCCACTTCCAGGACTCTTACAGGAAAGGAAGGGCAAGACAAAAGAGATGCTGAAAACTGAGGTTGTGAGGTGGAGCAGCATGAAGAGGGCAGGTATCTCATGAGTCATGGGAGCTATTTGCAAGCATGGTTACCCATGGTGCTCATCGCAGGCTTTGGGAAATTATGTGCAAATATTGATACTTACTGTCTGGGTATCATCTTGGGTCCGGAGCAGGGTGGAGGGAAGAGCAGGGATCCTGCAGCCACTTCAACTGACGGTTGCCTCCTCGGCTTCAACTTTGCTGCCATCTGACCATTTACTTCACTTGGCACCTCTCCAGGGAGACAGACAGAACAGAGTTCTGGAAAATGTCTGGAAATCGAGTTGGAGGTTTGGGGTATTTAAATATTCGGGCAAGGTCTGACGAAGGGTTAGGAAAGTAGTCCCAGGAGCCAGACTTACATAAACAAACTGGCTTTGATATGACTAAAGCATATTCAGGACACGTTCCTGCCTGGGATCAGATCCCTGGCTACTTTTTGTATCCATATGGCATATCTATACAGAGTGCCAGGGTGCCAGCATTCCTGGAAGGCCAAAGCTTAAGAGCTAGATTTAATTTTTGAGCCATGTAGAGACATTTTGCATGGACACGGGCTGTTCTTGGGCCCCTTTTGGAATTCCAGAGTGAATTGAATTGCCTGTGCAGATGTAACCAGAGTGAGTAGAGAATTAGAGGCAGAGGCACAGATGGAAAACAGCATGTCCAGAATGAGAATCTTTGGTTAAAGTTTCCGGGAGAGTGAAATCAACTTGCTCAATGCCTTTTGACCTGGGCAGGTCTAAGACCAGATTCTCAGCTGGAATAAAAGTGTAGCTTCCAATCAAGGAAGCTATATGAGCATTTAATGCCAATGAACTTTGCCCCTGCCAAAGTTGAGATCTTTCTCATTGAAAGTGTGTCACATTTAAGAAAGTACCTCCAAGCTTTCTTACTCACCTGGTTTTTTTGGCCCCAAGAAAAATGGGAATGACAGTGAAGTATGTGCTTTAATGTAATCAGTGCCCAAAGATTCAGGATCTCAGTCAAAAATGAAACCATGGAAAGAATGCATTGTCTTGCTCATATTTATGCAAATAGTACCCTATTGGGCAATAGCTGTGGTGTGGGGGTGAAAAATAAGGAATGGCTTGAAACACGCTATTGGTCACATCCTAACAATATTAGCTTTTTCTAGATTAGAATACAGAAATCATACAGCACTTGACAGATCAGAGTTAATTGCCTGATTCCATCTTACTGATAACAGTATCTCCGCATTCACTTCACTGACATTGGATCAGGTCCTGCATTTACCACAGCACTTCCTTCTCTTGTTTCCTATGGGGTTAGAAATTTCTCTTTGACCCATGAGACTAAAAATGTTTATTTTATTGATTGCTCAGCGAAAAAAGATTAGAGCTACCTGTGGTGGTGAGAAGTAGTAGATTCTTCGACGATGTAAGAGTTTGTAAGTCTAAGTTTAAGAAGGACTGGTAATGTTGATAAAATATGATACTGCTGATGCAGTAAAGGAGCCCTACAGCTTGGATTTACTCCGACAGAAAAGCCTCTCTGTAATACCAGAGCAACCGAGACAGCTTTTCTTGTACAAGGGATGCAAATTTTTTTATTGGTGAAAGAAAAATCTGAAGAATTTGGTGTGATACAGGCAGAATTTTCCTTTTCCTAATGAAAAGCACAGATGTTCAAGTAGGATGTTTATGAAATACCAGTGGACCAGGCAGGCAGGCCATCACGTTGCTCACTCTTTGCTCGCATGTGTTTTGCACTGTGGATGAGTGTAGCTCGGTGTAATCTTTTTAAAATGGATAGTCATCTGAAAATGTTGGGCTCCTGTTGGGTAAAGGTGCTGGGGAGGTGGTGCGAGGTGGGCTCTGGAGGACCTGCAGGATGGAGCCTTGGCAGAGGGGGCAATCTGCTGCGCCCCAGCCCCCTGCCTGGGGCAGAATCGCAGAGGAGGGACCTCAGGTACAGTTTGGCAGGGACCCTCCTCAGAGAAATGGTCAGAGGGCAAATTCCTGATTAAAAAAGTCAGTTTGTCAAAACCAAGGCTTTTTGCAGGCCACATTGTGATTTTTCTAGTAATATTCCCAACACAGTGAAATCTGGGGAAGGTTCAAAACTGCAAAAAGTTTTGACTTTTATTTAAAGGTGAGAAAGTGCTAGGGGATTAACTAATTAAGGGGAAGACTTCTCTCTTCTGGTTTAATGGAGGGTTTTGTTTTTTTCTTTCAAAACGTAAGCAAATAATAGGAAAAAACATTGAAATGGTCAAAATAAGAAGGGAACATTTTTACTGAATGGAATTGTTTTTACCTGGTTTCTGATGCCCACAAAGTAAAAAATTTGCATATAAAAAAGATTATATGAACAATGAAACAATTTTGTCACCCTGTTTATTTATCACCAGTGAATTTCTAGACTCTCAGTTCAGCATCCTTTACAAAGAGACTTTATAGGCCAAAGAGATGTTTACTGCTGTGCTGTAAGATAATACCCTGACTGTTATTTGTGCTGGAAAGAATTTAGGTCTAACCATTACCTGTAAAGCACTGAAAACAGTAAAAACAGAGAGTCGACTCAGTATTTTTCATATAAATTTATTCCTCGTCTACTTGCTTTTGCAAGAAGGTCAAGCAGACAGACACACAGACCAACAGTGCAACTGCTGTCACAGTAATCGGAGCACATACTCAGCGAGTAGCAAGTAGTAGGGGTTAAGTACTCCCCAGTATGCAACTTCACGTGGTGCAGTGGTTTAAATGTAAATCCTCCCTTGATTAAATATTTCTGAAGCTTAGAAGAGGAGAAAAATAAAGCAACAACTTAAACACAGAGCGGTGAGGCACAAGTGCACCCTGGAATTGTGGCGGGGAGGGAGGGAGAGCACACGTGGTTCTGCAGGAGGGATGCGCTGGGCTGCGCTGGTGATGCAGCGAGGGGTATTTCCACCTCCTGCCAAGGGACACATCGCAGAGCGTGGCAGGAGGAAGGGGTGGAAGGAAAGGCAGTGGAGGTGGCCATTGTGATATACTTAGATGACTTCCCATCCAAGCAATGAGTGCGACAGCCAAGGAAAACATGATTGTTTTCTTGACGCAATACAATGATGGCCTTGAGGTGTGTGGTTTTGAGGGTGCTTCCACCCCAAAGAGGCAAGAGAGCCCCTCACTTCCCCACTGCCTGCTCTGTCTGTGCTGGTATAAGTAACACCTCTCCAGCTTGGTTTTCCTTGGGATCCTCACAGTAATCATCGTCTTTCTGGGCAAGAAAGACTGACCGTAGCTGTCGTGTCAGCATACTGAGTAACTGCCTCATTGGCCATCTTCACTGGCATGAAATTCTTGCAGGTTTTGGGGTTTTTTTTTCCCTTCTCTTAAGATGGTAAACTATACAGTGTAGTCTCTATGTGAGTCTCAGCTTTATAACAGAGCGTAAGCTGATGCAAGTTGTTACTGACCTTACTCAACGTCGTAGTGCAATGCTGGTGGAGCCTACTTCAGAGGACTTTAATTTCCCTTACGCACAGAAATTGCTGGCAGGCACAAATCAGGTGTTTTTGTCAACTTGCTGATGTGCGTGTGTGAGGGTCGAAATACCATTTGTAACTCTCTCTTGACATCTAGCCTATTGTGGCTATGTTATGCTGTGCATAGTAATGCACTGACTCTGCATAGCAATATGTTGAATAACCACAGTCATTTGGTAAAAAGATTGCTGCCTTCCATTTCCAGAAGACAAACCAACATGCAACTTATACTTAAAATAACAGAGATAGACAGTAGCTCTCTGAGCAAACCTTCAGCAGCAACCTGCTAAGCAATTCACTATATATGACTTAAATAGCTACAGCACGTGCTGTAGAGCCTAATGAAATGGCCTCAGTGTAGTCCTTGATAAATATTTCTTACCATCACAAATTCACAAAGAAGGGGAGAGCAGATTAACAGGTCGGGATGGAGGTTGAACTGAAGAGAGAGGGGCATGTTCTCAACATGAGCTATGCATGGCATAAGATTTCAATGTGAAGAGAGCAACTGCAGTTGTAGTGTGAGTTTCTGTTGGCTGACTCTATACTTACTTTGCTAGAATAGCTGGATTATTCTGAAGCAGCAAAATTAAAAGGTTGCATGTTACTAAGTTTTGAGAGACCTGGAACAGAATTTTTGTGATGTGATGTAAAGCTAACGTGCCATGGTGTATATACACACCAGTTCAAAGGCACAGTTGTGCAATGGCTGCTGCCTTCTGCCAAACTAGAAGGCCGTGTTGGTGACCTTGAGAGCTGAAAGCCTCTGTTGCTGTAGTATTGGCCACACTGAAAGGTTTGTGTCTCTTTGGGTGAACTGCATGCTGAAGAATTGCCACTACTACACAGCATTTGCTTTTTCTGGGATTCTGGTGTGACTCAAGATGTTCAGGGAAAACAGATCCTGTTCATGCAATGCTATCACATACTGAGCTTTTGGGCTGGGCCTTCAACAAGCAGAAATCATCTCAAGTTGTATTGTTACAAGACCTGTTGTCCCTGTCCTTGTCCTTGGCTATTTAGGTGGTTTCAGTGTTGTTTTAACGCTTAATACAGCATCTTGTCTTCCTTAATTTCCTCTCACTTTTAGTTCTCAACATCTGCCTTCGGCCCCTTTCCATTAACAATATTTCAGATGCCCACCTTAGTTTCTTGCCCAGTGCCTGTGCAAAACTGTCTTCTCTTTCCTCTATCAGACTTTTCCTTGAGCTCTTTCCTTGCGGTGGGGAACAGGGACCCACGTCCATCTCTCTGCCGTGCGCTCACGAGGATGGTATGTGTTAGAGAGCTGTCTCCAAGACCTGCTTCTGCATGTTCGAAGGCATGGTCGTGCTTTGTGTCTGCACAATGGACAGACATGAATTGGTTTGTGTCCAAGTTTGAGAACAAGCTCTTCGGGACCAGGTGGCAATAGGCTACCACTCATAAACTAGTGAGAAACTTAGAAAGCAGTGCGTATTTTTCCAGCTGCTGTTCTGAAATGGAGGACGCAGCTCCAGCCAGTAAGAGTTAAAAAGCCTTCCTGGCTTTTTGCTTTTTAGTCTGTGTAGATGGATTTGATGCCACTTCGGTAATCTTCCCCTCCTCGCTTCTCTGGAGAATTAAAATACACCTTCCTACATAATGCAGGCAGGCACACAAGCTGACCAGGAACACGTGCCGGCTCTCAACACTACTAAATCACGCATGCTGCTGCTACTGTCCTTGCAGGAGGGAAAGCAATTACCAGGCTTGGAGTGAGCTTAATAGGAAGGGGGCAAGACTTCTAATAGTATTTTTCTGTGTAAGCACAAACATCCCCAAAAGCTGTGGCTGAGTTATAGGAATACAGTAAGCTTGCTGAGTAGGCAAGTGCTTTGTCAACAGGTAAAAGCTCTCAGTCCTGATAGTTTGTGAGCAGGGAAGGTGATACATCAGCCTGGACCTCACACAGATAACTCCTGCACTACTGCGAGATGTGGAGAGCAGCTGAGTCCTCAGAGGGAGCTGGAAGGAGGACAGTTGCTGGCTAGCAAGAAAGCTTTGAGAAGCAGGAGTGCTAGCTCTTCTGGTTTGAATTTTCAAAAGCCCCCATTTCAGCTTAACATTTATCTTAAAGCCTGTGAATCAACTGATTTTCAGCATGAAATGGGCCTTTGATGCTTTTGAAATTCCCAGCCTTAATCTCTGGGGCAGGCTATGGTACAGCAGGTGCCGAGCTCTGGGCGTATGTGAATAGTCCCGACTGCCTTCTCTGTCTGCTCTAACATTAACTGCAATCGTTACCTTTCCTAAAGACAAAAATCCAGCTGCTTTCGATGGGACTCGTGCACTTGAAAGGATGCAGCCTGCTGAATTGAGAGGCTAATCACTGGGGCCCTAATCCTGCAAGTATTTACCCATGTGCTTTAGCTCTGTTACTGGAATAGTCCAGCTGACTTTGGTGGATGACACATACTAGTAGTGCTGAGCACTTGCGTAAGGCCTGGCAGGACCACAGCTCTGGTCCTCTCCAGTTTCCCATTCACGAAATGAGTTCAATATCCTGTTATGATCCCTTTCTCTGGAAAGGTTTGGGTTTGGGGACACTTACTTGTTTAACCAAACAGATCTACTTGATTTTCTAACTGTAACCAAGGAGCTGTAACACTTTGAAGGAGAAGGCTCCTCATGGTCCGTGGTTTGACAAGCCCTCAATCAAATTGCTGAAAAATATGCCCATTCTAAAACAATAACACAGATTACACAGAAAAAGCACCCTTCCAGTTCTACAGCTCAGCCTTCCCATGTCAAGTGTCAGCCAAGAGCAAGTATTTCCAGTTCAGCAGCTCAGCCACTTACATAAGGAAAGGACTGTAAAAGAATGGCTAGACCTTATCAGTTGTCAGAAAACTCTTTAGTGACTTGATTTTTCTTTATAAAATGTAATAACTGTCAGAAGTAGAGAATATATATCTCTTCCCAACTGGCAGCCAAGGGTAGCTGCAAAGGGCAAGCAGTGTGGATACTCATAAATGTATGATTACAGGCATTTCTACTGAAGGAGAGAGGAATATTGATGCAATATTCGTCATTTTTATTGGCTTAATATTCTTCTTTCATAGCACCATATCCAAACTGGTGCTATGGATCCAAATCTTTCTTCACATACAGTAGTTGTCCATCTAAGAAACGCTGTTGCTCTTTCCATTTCTAATCCAGCACTCTCCAGCTGCTTGTGGAAGGCCAGAATACAAGGCTTCACTGTCGTACACCTTCCCTGTTGAAAAGATCCCTGCCCCTGCAGGGATTGCTTTCAGCTTCCTGATACCTGTGCAATAGCTTCCCTTTCTTCCCTATCATCTGCCCTGTTTCAGGTGTCCATGCTTTAAGATAGTGGGGGCCTCTCAAGACATATTTTTCACTGTGCATAGAACAACATGGTCTTGTGTCCTCTTCGGGGCACACCAGGATCCTGTGATGATAGCCCAGGGAAGGTCTGTGTGATGGCAACTTGTTTGTGAATGCAGCACCCCAAGGTGTTCTTTAATGGAGAAGATGATAGTTTTTCAATTACAAGTCTTGGGAGCCAGGTGGTGAGTTGCAGTTTGTGAACGCTGATGGAGAGACTTTCGGACGGACAAGTTGAAGGGAACCGACCAGTGCTTCTTTAGGCACTGTGAAAAATAAACAAGGCAAACAAGATCCTTGGAAGAAACTGTTCTCAGTATCTGCTTCACCTTCACCTTGGTAAGAAGCGATGCTAAGACTAGGGAACAAATCACTCCATCACAGGCTAAGACCGGATTAATCAGCTGTTCCTTGTACTGGACCAGCCACAGTGAGAACGGACAGGACACTCCATGGGAAAGGGATCTCTCTCTTTTTAAGTGCACACTCAAGAAGTTGAGACATGGATTCCTTTTTCGTCATGGCTTTTGTGTTCCTGTTGGGGCTTTTTTCTACCATTAAGCCTAATTACTTAGCTTTTTATGTGCTATCCATTTCTTTTCATCATTTTAAAAACTTCAGTTGCCATAACAACATAATGCAATCAGTGAAACATAGCAGCTATTTTCTGTAGTCAAGGTCTGTGCACTGTCAAGGATATGAGCCATTTAAGCAAATCTTCACCATCCCCCTTCCTCCCTCCTCTTTCTTGCTCTCTCTTTTTCTCCCTAAACAAGCTCATAACAGGAAGGAGAAACCATCAGGAATAATTAGACTCAATAGCAGAGCAAATCCCAATCGTACTCATGCAGTCTAGTCTAATGAACTTCTAGCACTAATCTTGGAAGTGTTGATATTCCTTTTTAATCACTTTTTTGATGTCATAGATAGATTAGCTGCAGCAGGACCTTGGTAATCCATGCTAGAGTCAGGAGACCCAGTGCCTATTCAGCAAAAGAAAAGAAAACCAAAAGCATTGCATACTTTGCTCATTTTTTCATCATTTGTTCCTCAGTTTCAAACACTTATTGAGCATATATGCCCATTGTATCGTATTAGTAAATAGAACGGAGTGTATTTTGTAGATTTGTGGGATTTAAGCATGAAAAATCGTAGCATCTATTATTAAATCATTGCTGGAAGGCTGGGAGAAACCGCTACGCTTTTTGTGTGGGTGGTGAGACTTGCAACAAAGCATACTATAACTGCTGGGCTTCTACTGCACACATATATAAAAAGCGGTCTGAAAATAAATCTGGCAGTCTGGTTCAGTGCTATTCTAAGCAGTGTGAATATAAGATCTATCCACAATGTCTTACTCACTCCTTTTGACCTCCATGAAGGCTTTCCTGGAATAGCAACAAGTGAGTTTTGAAGCCTGGGATTTGGCTTAAGCAGCATCTCTCTGGCGGAGGACTGAAGGGTGTGCTTTGCCTTTACGGAGCAAGACTGCCGCCAGCAGAGTCTTCTGGTGGCTTCTGAGTCAGTCATTGCCCATTTCTTGTGTGCTTGTCTTTCAGCACCTTGTCCAAGCAAAGGAAGAACGTCATCAGCTGTGTCACCGTGCATGACTCCCCCTACTCCGATTCCTCCAGCAACAACAGCCCTTACGCCGTGCAGCATCGTGCAGGGCAGAATAACGGGAACACCTATGACACCAAAGGGGTTCCAGAGACTCACTGCAGTGGGAACCCCCGAACGATCATCGTGCCACCACTGAAAACCCAGGCCAGTGAGGTGTTGGTAGAGTGCGATAGCCTGGCGCCAGGTAAATTGCACCTCTTCCGTCAAGAAAATTAGTAAGAAATAAATGATTTATCTTGGAAGAATCTCATTGTTCGGTTTCATTTTGTTTGTTTGTTTGTTTGTTTTGTTTTCCAAAGAAACCGTGCTCCTACCCTTCTCTCAAGTGACACATCTGTTCTTGGGAGCCATATTGCATTATTTATGTGCCCTGGTACACTCAGGAGTCACGGGGGCAAGTGTCGGTCCCAGTTACTTCTGTACAAACCCAAGAACAGAATGCAGCCTTTAGCTCAACATTTGACATGAAAGGCTCCCAAATGCAAGTGTGAAGCTTTGCTGCCTTGCCTTTCCATAGGTTTACTTTAAAATGGGTAAGAAATTGAAAACACATGTGCATTTTCATCCAAACTTGTTGACGTTTCTGGGAAGAGCATTTCCCCAGGATCTTCATTCTGGACTGATGAGGTTTGCTCATCCAGAGCCTCCGCAATGCTAGATAGTACGATGTGTTGAAAAGGGGCTTATTGTGGAAGTCTGGCCTGAAGCAATTGGCTTTGAGCTACTTGGCAGTCCTTTCTTTTGACGCACTGCTGGTGAACACAAAGGCTCAGAGGGTGAGCTCCCCACTAGCTCCTTCTCCCTCCCTTCCTACTCACTGCGAGGTCAGCCAAGCCAGGGCTTTTTTGTGCTGTGCACACTATACTTTCCTTCCTCTCCTTGGGATTTGTACCTGCATCATACAGTTCTGCTGGCAGAACAGTTTCTCACACTTCTGAAGTATCTATAAAGCCTTCTCTGGGCCCGGTTTGGGTCCAGATATCGGGTCTCTTTGTCTGCCTCTAGGATAACAGGCTGGACATGTATATGAAGCACTGCTGAGGTATTCTGTTAATTAAGAGAAACCGTTTTCTTATCCTGCTTCTGTTGTGTGTCTCCTCCCAAAAGCCACTCTGGAGGAGATTCAGTGAGGAAAAGGTAGGGTGAACAATTAAAGAATGTGATGTAAGCTACAAATGTGTTTCCTTTCCTGGCACAGTCACCACCAGTCACCACTCATCCTCCTACAAGTCCAAGTCCTCCAGCACCGTGACCTCCACCAGCGGTCACTCTTCAGGGAGCTCGTCTGGAGCCGTTGCCTATAGGCAGCAGCGACCAGGAGCACATTTCCAGCAGCAGCAACCTCTTAATCTAAGTCAGGTAAGTCAACCGAGACAGATTTTGGTGGTGCATCATCCAGCTGTTACCTACTGCTCCTCCAGCATGGGCTGTCCTGTTCCACTCTAATGGTAGTTGGGCCCCATCTCAAGTTTGGTCAACTTGTTTCAGCTTCACTGCAGACCTTGATCATCCAGCTAAGGCAGCAGAGGTAGTGCAGATCCCACCCCAGAGTGGGCTGGCGGTACTCTTACCGTGTGTTTTGAAGTCAGATGATCTAACAGTGTGAGTGGGAATAATGTGAGAGAGAAGGTGCGGTGGCTCAGACACCAAGGAGTGGAGCGGGACCATGTAGGAAGGACTGAATTCTCCTTAGCTATAGGTAACCATGGGGAGAGTACCTTCCAAGTGAAGGCAGTGCATCAGCCCGGCTGCGGGATTGGGAGAGTCCCCATCAGGTGTGACAAGGCACAGCAGGGCCTCTATGCATATATGTGACCTCATGTAATGAGTTTGATCCATTCCATGATAAACCTGGGCTAAGATCTGGACAAATCCCATTACTTGGCAGCACACAGTTCTCAAGATGTTTCATAGTCTCTGATCAAAACATGCAGGGAGCTCCCCAGGAGCTTCAAGAAGTAATGCCCTTTTTGCGTACTGCACCTGCGACCTCTCTTCCCCGCGGTGAGGCAATGAGAGTAGGGGTTACAGCACTGTTACCAGCATTTCAAGAGGAGAAGGTCTGGAGAGCTCAGAGGATGGTGCTGGTTTGCATCCAGAGCTGGATATAAGCAGAACTGTTTTTTTAAAAAAATAATTCTGGGGAGAAGAATGTCTCCTCCCCCTCAAAATGTAGTTGAAATTTAAAAATTTAAACAAACTTGAAATAAAAGTGAGTGAAAATGGAGGAAGTGGGCAAGATGCTGTTTCCAAGAGTGGGAGAGAAATGTGGCTGCCGCATTTCAGACCACAATGACAGTGCAGGGAGTGCTTACAAAGAGGATGAGAGGGCTTGGAAGAATAGAAGGAAATAACATGGAGCATTGCCCTTCTTGTCTTCTAATTCCTACTTAATTAGTTATTTAATACTCTGACTACAAATGACTTGGAAAACTCCTTGACATTATTGTGCAATGCAAAAAAACAACTTAGAAAATCCCTGAAAAAGTACATTGCTCCTGTCCCACTGCAAGAAGTTGCCTGTGCTCAAGTAATTATAGCTGATTACATGAAGGTACCAGGCACCTGCAGGATCTGATCAAGCCAAGGGTTTTATCTTTGAAAAATAAAGTAGTTATTTTTACTAATCAAGGAAATGATAACTGCAAAGACCCAAACTGAGCAAAAAATAAATTGCCTGTTCCAGGCATAGTTAGGCAACTCCATTCCCCTGAGGTATCGGCGTGTGGCATTTCGTCAGCAGAGCATTCACTAACAAAAACCGTGTGTTGTGTGAGCAACTGGACTTGTGGAAGGTGTTCTTAGGAGCCGGGCATCCAAGGTTGGGTCTTCATGGTAGCTGTCCCAGCAGGTCATGGCTCAAACTGGGGGAGGCTCCATTGTCCTTGTGGAGGCCGTTTTGGTGAATGTGTGAAACTGCAGGGTCTTCCTAGGCTTGGGAGGGACCCTTTGCTGTCACCCGTTTCCAAGGGAAGACTGCGGTGATGCTGAGGGTGTCAGGAGGAGCACAAGGGACTTTCCTGAGGCCGTCCTGGTGTCGCAGGGAGGCTCCCAGGCACCGCTGAGGAGGTAAAGAGCCGTCTCTTGTCTTGTAACCGCTTATCACTGTTGCTGTCTTTATCCAGGCCCAGCAGCACATCACGACCGATCGCACAGGGAGTCACCGGAGACAGCAAGCCTACATCACTCCAACGATAGCTCAGG
>NW_009627399.1:5418-8667 GCF_000690535.1 Cariama cristata | reverse complement strand
CTGCCGCTGCTCACCTGCCCACCCAACCCCACCTCTACACATACACCGCCCCCGCCGCCCTGGGCTCCACGGGCACCGTCGCGCACCTGGTGGCCTCCCAAGGGTCTGCGCGGCACGCCGTGCAGCACACCACTTACCCCGCCAGCATCGTCCACCAAGTCCCCGTCAGCATGGGCCCGCGGGTTCTGCCCTCACCCACCATCCACCCGAGTCAGTACCAGGCTCAGTTTGCCCATCAGACCTATATCAGTGCTTCTCCAGCCTCCACAGTCTACACTGGATACCCACTGAGCCCCACCAAGGTCAACCAGTACCCTTACATCTAAACACTGGAATAAGGAGCGAGAGACGCACCCATCCCGGGGGAGTGAGGCGGCCGCTTTTGTACTGAAGAACATGACAAACTAACAATGCAATGGGAGGCTCGTGTGAAACTTGAACGAAGGAGACTTTAAGGAAGAAACGAAAAAGAGGAAAGAAGGGGGAGAACCTATTCTACACTTTTTATTAAAAAAAAAAAAGAAAATGGAAAAAAGAACAGGGAAAAAAAAAAAACAAACCACAAAAAACCAACCATTCTGCACCAAACTAGAGAGAGAGAGAAGCAGAAGGACCCTCCAGCGGGTCCTGTCTTTTGAAGAACTTCACCAACAGACTTTTAAAGGTTATTTTCATCCAATAGTGAGCTACATTTAGAAATTTGTTGTCCAGAACACCTAAAATGAAATCCATGAGGTTTTTAATCCAATAGATATACAAATTAGGGATTTATCCAGCATTTCAAAGGGTTTATACCCCATTTTTGCAGTGGTCTTCATATCCCAAAGCATACATAAGGTTTGGGGTTTTTTTTTCTGGAAGTAGAAAGTGGGTAAGGAAGGCTGAAGGAGGAGAGGAAAACGTTGTTCCAGTGCTCTAAATTCGGATCTAGCACTGCTATGCTCAAACACACCTGGGCAAAACAGGCCATGCAGCACTGGTCAAGAGCAGAAGCAATGGGGATATTTCTCCCTTTTTTTGAACACACTGGATAAATCCCTGAGAAATGCTATTCCTAAACGAGATCTCTAATAATGTATGTTGGATTTCAGTTACGTTTCATTTTATTTTATTTGGAAATTTTCCTTTTCAATCCCTAGCCGTTTTAGTATAGGAGGAGATATTTTAGCTGCCCCCCACCCCCCGGTAGAATGTAGCACTATACAGGTCATATGCCCTTTTTACTATTTTGTGTTGAACTTCAATGATACCAATAGACTATTCCTCAATGTGATTGCACAAAGAAAAGTGATATAACATAGGCATGTAACAAATGTGATTGTCCAGGTATGTACGTGTGTGTGTGCGCGTGCGTGTGTGTGTGCAGATGCTGCCTTCTCTCTGTGGTGTGTTCCTCGGCACAGCCATTACAACTGTCACAGTCTTAGTTTTACATCATTCCCTCGTAGTGCCTTACCGAACTACAGACGCGGTTTAAGGGTTTACTTCCACTGGTACTCCTAGAAACTGACTGAGGCTAGTCGGAATTTACTCTCAGCTCTTTTTTTCTTTCTTTTGGGTTGTTATTGCTGATTTTCTTCTGGTGGTGGTGGTGGTGGTGGTGGTTTTTTTTCCCACGTTGTCAATCTTCGCTCACTTGGTGAGGTATTGGGGAGGCTTGTCGGGGTTAGCAGTGCGTGTAGCTGGGTGTTTTGTCGAGCACTGGATGGGCTGGAAGTGACCGGGTTGGTTGTGAGACCCAGGGTGACTCGCAGAGGATCTGGGGATTTGTTTGTAGACTGATCTGTTTCTATCTTGTTGAAATAGCAGATTTCCTCCCTGGAAACTGAATTCTCATTCTGCTGTTTGCCGATGTTCTCGGTGGAGTGGGAGGATGGCATCCACCCATGTTGTCAGGTTGTCCCGGTTGTGTGTCTGAAATGGGAACAAAACTTTAGCCCATGAAAGGGGGAAGTGTGAGTTGTTGCCAGCGTCTCTCACTATAAGTTAATGGAAGGGGGTCAGGAAAGGGCTGGAGTCCCAAAGCAAACACGAGAAAATCCAGTTGAGAGAGTCAAACTCAGGTTTCTTCAGTGAAAAGAGTATTGTAATACATTGGGCCTTACCCACTGTAACGTAGCTGCGACAGCGTGCGCTTCCCCTCCTCCCTTCTTACCTACACCCCAAAAGATTGCCTGCAGTGGCAGAGTGACCCTGTGGGTCCTCCATGGCAAGAAACGCTACGTGGTCGTCTTGTTTTCCAACAGGTTTCTAAAGAGAGCCTTTCCTACAGTTGGGTTTGGTTCAGAAGGGAGTTTCGCTGGTAACGACAGTTGCACTGGTGCATCAATATTTGGAAGTGTCTCTAGAATACCCATGCCTGTGGATGGCCTGGGGAGGAAGGAGAGAAGAGAGTTTGATAGAACCTTTCCATGTTTCCATGAAAGCTGAAGTCTACATGGCTGCTCCGTTCCACTCTACATTTCCCTGTAACTAGGGCATGAAGTATTCAGGTATTTCACAAGATGCTGGAAAATAGCAGGTTCGTCTGCAAGATGGCAAGGGATGGGTTCCCTGGGTGGCAGTGAGGAAGGAAGCTCTCTCAGTTGGGAAAAGCTGACAAAGATAAGCACAAATATATTGTCCTTTGGTAAGTGCTTGGCTGGCCTGGAAGAAGAAGGGATCCTGCTACGCATAGGCTGTTCAACAAGGCTGTTGTCTTCTGGCAAACCACCAAATAACCTCCTTGGTTGCCAGCTCTGGTTCCCAGTCTACCCTTGCACAGTTTTCTTCTGCTGGCACTTCATTCCAGCTCAATATACTGCAGATAAGGATGCGATCTCCCAGCAGCCTATGCACCTTACCCCCCTTCTTTTGGAAAGACAATACATCCCCTTTCATCTGAGGCAGGAAAATAAACCCCTGCTCTCTCTGTTGCATTCCTGTCCTCTCCCACCAGTTCGGGAGCGAGAGCGTCATGCTGCTTGTGTCATGAAAAGGAAAGATAATGTTATTTTATTGTATGGTTGTTATGATTATGATTATTATTTTATTATTATAATATTTTACTCTGGGTTTTAATTGCACACGCATTCCTTAATCTTTGTGGGTTTTTTTTCTCTTAGTATTGTTGTTATTGTTGTTAATTTTATTTCTCTTCATCAGTGGCATCGGAAGGGTTGCTGTGTTTGTGAAAACTACAGGAGGCAGGGGAAATGAGATTGTCCTGAGGATGAAAAGTCTGCCACTAACTTACGGGGAGGGGGGTCG
>NW_009627399.1:5084-5408 GCF_000690535.1 Cariama cristata | reverse complement strand
GCGTTGAGGGACAGGAGTTATCCCCCAGGTTACATCTGCATTTCAGAATAAGTCCAGAAACATTCATTCAGAGGCCAAAACCAAACAGCAGCTAATGTAATGATCTGTCAGGAGAGCTGGATCAAAGGCAGGTAAGGACCTTGGTGCCCTAGCATCCAGCTCACCATCACTTTCTTTGATAGGATGTTTATATGAGATCAAGACCTATTTGTGCTCCAGGCCATCATCAGTGGGCCCTTTTGATGAAACCAAGGCCGAGCTACACATTAAGCGTTTGGTTTTGCTAAAGGAGAAAGCAGACAGATGGCTCTCCAGAAACAGGGC
>NW_009627399.1:4540-4991 GCF_000690535.1 Cariama cristata | reverse complement strand
AGACAGGGCAGGGTGCCTCGCCTGCTCTTCCACTCTCACTGGAGATTAATCAGGTGTCCACAGGGCCAGGATACTTGGTTTGCATTTTTTTTTTGTCCCTGATGTAGATTTTCCCTTCTTTTATAATTATTTGTTGTGGAATTTTATTAAGCTATTCTGGTTGCTAGACTTTAGATATTTATGTTTTCATTTGCATCGCCTGCTCTGTTATAATGGGGGGAAGCAGTGACTGAGTTTAAACTCCATAAAAAAACATAGGACTTCAGCAGAGACTTAAAGTTAATCATGCACTTGAGTGCTTTGCTAAAGAACAGACTTAAACCCTTCAAGTTAATTACTTGTTTATGCCCTCCTCTGGCCTAGGACTGGCGAAGCATGGAAGGTTGCAGTCTCCATCACAGTAATGTTTTACTTGTATTAATTGCATTTTCCCTGTGTACCCATCTGACCT
>NW_009627399.1:0-4516 GCF_000690535.1 Cariama cristata | reverse complement strand
GGTGGGGGGGTGGGGGAAGGTTGGCAGGGGAGCTGTTACAACAGCACAGACTGGCAGCAGAAGGGGCACAGCGCTTGTCAGAGGAGCTGCCTTTCACGTTGTCCATCCTGGAGCTGCTGATCTGCCAGCCCTAGGTGGTCAGATGCTCGTGGTGATGGGACGCTGTGATTGTATGAGATGCGCAGCACAGCCGTGAAGTTGCTTTGATGGTGCAACACTGCACGAGAGCTGTGTTTTCTGGTGGGTGTGGGGGAGCTGAGCAACACCTCCTCCCTCACACCTGCATAGAGGTATAGTATGTAAAGAGGTGTGGTACGGTTTGTCACAGGGGAAACACGGTCGTTTCAGCAGAGGAAGCAAAAGCTTTGCATGCTGTTGGTGCCACATACATAGTAACAGCCGGCTTGTTTTGCTCGCAGAGTCCTTTGGAGAGGAAATGGGATTGGCATGGTTGAGTTGGGTTGGTGTTCTTTGTGTGCGTGGGGTAAACGGCATGGAAACTTGAGAGGGGAGGCGAATGTTTAGATACTGGAAGTTTTATAGGTGGCTTAAGGCTGGCACAGTGAAAAAGCAGTCCCTTTCCCCATCATCTCATCTTGCATTCTTCTCGTGCGGGAAGCAGAAAGGAGCATGGGTGTTGCCTCTCCTCAGAGGTGGATGTTCAAATACCTGCTGTGAAACCAGAATGCAGGAGGGAGGGGAGAGAACCGCTAACATGAGCAGAATGGAAAACGCGAATGGAAGCACTTCTCACTGCAGACTGGGCCAAATCCAGACATTTGAGAGCGCAAATGCAATTGCATCTTCCTCAGCAGAGCTGTACCTGCTTGCACCCAACACCCTGGGCCTTGGCAAGTCTCTCTCTCTCACACACCCCCCCTTTTTTCCTCTCTAGTAGTTTTGTCACAATACGTAAAACATTCCAAGGAAGGGACGTTTCTCTCTGTGACATTTTTCCTTCTTTATACTTTCAAGGGATTATGTCTTGTAATTTGGTTTGAAGGCAATTCCATTAGCAAACTTGAAAGGTGATAAACCTGTTTTTTTCTTTAACCAAAGAGACTGTTTTTTTGAGAGAGAGAGAGACCCCCACCTGCTCCAGAAATGAAATGAAGTCATGAGTCATGACCGCCAGGCAATGGGGATATGCTGTGGAACTCCGTGTTTCCTTTCTCTTCTTTTTCTTTTTCTCTTTCAAGTTTCTGTCATCATTTCGAGTAGCTATCTTGACAAGCAGAGAAATTCACACTAAATATTGCTGCTATCCTAAACTGTAGGGGATGTAGAAAACTTTATTCTTCTCTCATTATTGTTCACATTGATTAAAATGTTTCAGTGGTGACAATGCAGTGTGGAAATGCTGAGCTGCGTAGTGGGGATAAGTTTCTGGATGCTCTGCTGTTTCTGTAGCATTTCCTTCCCTGGATTTAGGATGCTGGTTTTGTTCCATGGGTCGGACCCCAAACATTGCTGCCGTGGTCAGGCTGGGCACAGCTGGGCAAGGGTGCTGGACTGATGCGTGTGTTCTTCCGTGGCTTGGCAATCAGCCCATCAGAGATCTGCAGTGCTGCTTGTGGGCCAAATCCTGGATACCTGTACACAAGGTCTGCAGAAATAATCTTTGATGACAATAGGCAACACAGGAAGGTAAAATGTGGGAAGGGTGTGATTTCCCCCTTCCTGCTGACAGAGCTGTACCTGCTGTGGTCCTATTTGCTCTGGGAGCTTCAAAGCAGTTGATCTGCAGTCCTGGGCACTCATCCATGTCACTCCCCCATTCCCAAGTCTTGCTGGGTGCTCCTGTGAGACGGGCCTGTGTCCAAAGTACGTGGAGTCCCCAGCTTACTTCTTGTGGTCTACTTCTGTGCCTACCAGTCATTTTGCTCCCTCCATACGTGGTGAGGAGAAGATGGGTCTGCGCTGCTGGCATTCCCCCACTGCCGTACTCCAACAAAGCTGCCTCTGACAATGGTGGGAATTTCACCCTGAGCTGCAGATGTTGAGCGAGGTAACACCATTCTACAGCAGTGCTCGAAGCCATGGTGGCGGTCCTGTTGTAAATGGCTGTGCATGGGCTCCTTGCTGGAGTACTGCGTTGGACGGGAGGTGCTGGTGTCTCCGAGCTGGTCCCCATCCCCGTGGTCCATCCTTCCCACCGCCTGGCAACATCGCTGCCTGTGAGTTATGTCGTGATGCCACCGCGCTCACCACCCGCCCCAGGCACGCAGCGAGACCCACTGCAGGGGTAGCCCCTTGCAGTAAGCTGGGGCGGCATGTAGAGGAGCACTGCTAACCGAGGGCTCCGTGCCAAAGGTGTCTTTTTTTCCCTCCGTGACAAACGTAAGTGCTGGGAGTGACCCCAGAGGCGGTGGTTACCTGTGAAGAGCTGGTGATGCAGGTGGAGGGGGGAGAACTGGACTGGAGGTGTAAGCCAGGCTGAACTCTGCGCCTGTCAAATGCATTCAGTGGGAAGACGCGGTTTAGAGCATTTGTGTGTGTCAAGAGTGAAATTTGAATGGTAGATTGGCTTGGTTCTTCAGAAGTCTTAGGAAGCGTACTAGGAGGCTTTGCGTTCGGCGTTTATGGTTTGAAACTCCTGTTTCTCATTTACGGGTTAGCTTTGTCCTTCCAGTTTTAGCAGTGCTGCTATAACAGACTATTCATGTGTGTTTGAAGATAAAGGTTTTGTTTTTAATCTTTTGCTTACCATAGTTATTCTAAGAAAGGCAATACTAAAGGTATATTTTTTTCCAAAAATGATATTTTTTACTGCACTGATAAATATTGTGACATCTCTGTTCTTAACTCTTTCGCTGTGAGGGGAACTGTGTGCAGATTCACACAAACCTTGTAAATACTTGCGTGTACTTCTGACAGCCAGGGATTATTTTTCTTTCTCTCTTTCTTTTTTTCTTTCTTACTCTCTTTCTTTTTTCCTCCTCTCCTTTTCTCTTTCTCCGTCTCTCTTTCTCCCTTTCCCTCTCTTTCTTTCTTTCTTTCTCTGTCTCTTTTTCTTCCTTCCTTCCTTCCTTCCTTCCTTCCTTTCTTTCTTTCTTTCTTTTGTTTCTTTCCTTTCTTTTCTTTCTTTCTTTCTTTCTTTCTTTCTTTCTTTCTTTCAAACAAGGTTTCCTCTTTGGAACAGAAAGCAATGGGGCAACAATGCTCAGAGCAAAAGCAAAGCTTATCCCACTTTCAGAACATAGCCAAGGAGTTTTTGCAGTGCTGGCATAGAGTTAATATTTAATGCCAATGTGTTTTAATTTTATTATTTTTTTTCAGCAAACTGTTTGGAAAGGAATAAGACAGACAATAGAAAAGTTTCGGTCTGGAATTCTGATCAGAAATGTTACCCATCTATTTTATGGCACCTCCAATTTTTCTTTTGTTTTCTTTTTCTTAAAAAAAAAATAAAAAATGGCTTATTGCAGGCTTCTGAGCTCTAGGCTGGTCAGCGGCTGCCCTGGGGGCATCTGGTGCTCCGGGACCACTGGCTCCTTTGGAAGCAAACCCACTGATCAGGATTCTGGATTCTGATTGCTACAAAGGGTATCCCCCAGTACCGTGGGATACCTTCATTTTTTTTAAAGAAGGATTTAGATACACTTATATTACGCAAACTGTGACCTAATGGCAATAATTACCTCAAATGTGGGCATTCATCCTGGTTTTAGCCTTTTTGAAAACATGTAGCCAGCTTGAACTTTGATTCAAAGACTCTGAACTCCGTAGGGGCAGAATAGCGATAAATGCCCACCCTGGTCATTGTTGCTTGAGTGAATTCTGAAGACAGTGAATCTTTAAAATGAAAAAAAAAAAAATTAAACCAAGGAATAGATTACTCTTTTATGTATTTTAATCAATTGTGATGTTAAAATGCACATGTAAGTATATATGTTTATAGCTACTGTAAAATGCTTTGGCCTTCTAGAAGATATTTAATGAGTCACATTTTAAACCAATATGAACTGAATAATAGACTGTGGCTACTTAAACAGTTTTCTGGCTACATTTTATAGTTATTACAGTGTTTTATAGTTTACATTTAAACTGGTACTTTTTAAGGGAAACCTTGTGTTTGTAAGTGACACCTTCAAAAACTCAATACAGCTGCCTCTTTTTAATTTCGCCCGTTAAAAATGGAAAAGTACAAGTGTGTCTTTAATATGTGTATTCTGTTTTGAGATATAACATAGTGTTGGAAAGTCAGTCCAGAGATCAAGTAACCCACTGTATTTCAAAGTCTGGTCGAAAAAACACTCCACCCACTTTGAAGATTTAGTCCAACAGATAAGCTATTTGTTTGTTCACTTGTTTTAATAACATACTTTATCAGGCTCCTTGGGTTGAAGCAGGGAGCACAATACTAAATTCACTGTTCTATGTAGGATCCTCATCTGGATGAAGATATCCGCATCAGGAGAATGAAGGATGTTCAAAGGAAGGATTGTATTGTACTGTTGATAAATCATTAGCCAAATGATTAATTCCTGAGTTAGTGAATGCTTGTTTTATTTGG
>NW_009627398.1:1266-1643 GCF_000690535.1 Cariama cristata | reverse complement strand
CCCTGCGTGGGGTATCAGCTTTTCGTGCTGTAACTGCGGCTGTTTCCCCATCAAGGACCGTTGCTTTTGTTTAGCCTGCATTCCCCTGGCTAGTGCTGCTGCACAGAATAAGCACTATTTTGTGCTGTTGTTTTTAAAAGAGCTGCCTTTCTGCTCCGCTCCAGGGGAGAGCGTTGGACCTTGCAGGGGGCAGCGGTGGTCCTGCCCTTCCCCTGAGCCGCGTTTTGGGGGTGGTTTGCAAGATCCTGAAACACATACAGGTGTTTTGCAGCATGATCTCTGGATCTGATATAAGTTGGACCGTCAGACCCTGGCCCGTACCAGCATCCCGGGATGTGAGAGCGGCCGCAGCGGTGCGGCCCGAGCCAGCGCTCCCC
>NW_009627398.1:732-1231 GCF_000690535.1 Cariama cristata | reverse complement strand
GGGTGGGGTGGCGGTGGCCGTTGAGGTCTCTGTGTCGTTGCCAGCCGGGGCTGCGGTACGGAGCTGGGACCGTGCGTCTCGGTGGGTAGATGTGCGGAGGTGAACTCTTCGGCTGCAGGGCTCAGCGTTTGCAGTTTGTGTCGCTGGGCTCAGCGCCGGTTTCTGATGCCAGGTTAAGCGCCGCTCGGGGTCTCTCCGGAGCCTTTGCCACGGACACGTCCTCTCTTCTGGGGCACAAGCTGTTTTCGTCAGCTCTGTAAAGGTCAACCCACAAGGAAGCGATTCTGCTGCGTTTCTTCTCTGTCCTGCAAGACGTTCCCCATATTCCTCCATCTGAAGATGAAAATAAGGGGGAAGAAATCCCCTCCCCACACCGTCTCGCAGCTGACACATGAGACCTGGCTTTATCTCATCCACCCTTTGCGTGACTTGGGGCTTGTGGACCAGAGCTGCCGGCAGTGGCACATCACCCTTTGGCCCTGCGGGGTTCCTCCACCGC
>NW_009627398.1:264-598 GCF_000690535.1 Cariama cristata | reverse complement strand
TGCCCCGCCTTGGGTTCCCTTCCACCCCCATGGGCTCTTTTCCTGACCCCTAATCCCTGAGCAGCCGCGGCAGCGAGCCGGAGCCACCAGAAGTGCCGGGCGTTGCAGGGAGGTGGGGGCCGGGCTGGCGGGGGTCCCGCGGGAGGGCAGGGGCATCCCCTCTGCAGGTCACCGGGAAAACAGAGATCTTCACTGCTTCTCCCTTCCTGGCATTTCGGACGTGGTAGGATAATCTGGGATTTCCTCTTGCTTTCATGGTGGGGCTCCCTTTGCACTGTGAGTGCTCATCCCGCCCCACGCCGTAGCGGTAATTCCGAGTGCCAGTACATCATTC
>NW_009627398.1:0-228 GCF_000690535.1 Cariama cristata | reverse complement strand
TTTCAGCTTTGGTGCTGGTCCTTGGCAGCCCGTGGGCACAGGGAGGCTTTTGGGGAGACTGAAATGGCCCAGTGATTCTTTGGGAATAAAGACAGTGACAATTTGTTAACGGTGATTAAATTCAAGCTGCTCTCGGGCAGCCTGGTGAGGCAAAGCCGGTACCCGGCCGGGAGGGGATGCGCAGCCCATCGTGTTCGTGAGACGGGGACGCGGGCAGGGTGCAGGACG
>NW_009627397.1:4655-5324 GCF_000690535.1 Cariama cristata | reverse complement strand
GGCTGTGCGAAGCAGGTGGGATCCCCTAAAACCGTCCCTCCTCGCCTCAGGGAAATGGGGTTCGGGCTAAGTTGGTGCCCGCTGAGGAAATTCCCTCTCGGCATCGAGGTGTGGGAGGCGAGGCGGCTGCTGGGGCTGACACACGGGAGCCGGGGGAGGGCAGCCAGCCTCCGTGCTGGAGAGATGTTTGGAATAAGCTCCGCGGAGTGAGGAACATGCCCTGCCCACTTTCCTTGAGGTTTTCCAAGCCTAATCTGGGAAAGAAGGGATGGAGAGACCGGCACAAAGAGCGCCCTCTCGGCATCGAGGTGTGGGAGGCGAGGCGGCTGCTGGGGCTGACACACGGGAGCCGGGGGAGGGCAGCCAGCCTCCGTGCTGGAGAGATGTTTGGAATAAGCTCCGCGGAGTGAGGAACATGCCCTGCCCACTTTCCTTGAGGTTTTCCAAGCCTAATCTGGGAAAGAAGGGATGGAGAGACCGGCACAAAGAGCGCTGGCGGCCGGCGCTGCTGCCGGGCCCGGGGTCTTCCCACCTCGGTGCCTCCTGGGCTCTCTGCTTTCCGCCCTTGCGGAGCTTGGAGTTGGAAAGAGGACTGGCTCCAGACAGGATTACAAGTGTCTTCTTCCACAGCTTGTGGTGGCTTTTCTTTGTAAAGTGTCAATGCGGCTG
>NW_009627397.1:0-4610 GCF_000690535.1 Cariama cristata | reverse complement strand
GGCGCTGCTGCCGGGCCCGGGTTCTTCCCACCTCGGTGCCTCCTGGGCTCTCTGCTTTCCGCCCTTGCGGAGCTTGGAGTTGGAAAGAGGACTGGCTCCAGACAGGATTACGAGTGTCTTCTTCCACAGCTTGTGGTGGCTTTTCTTTGTAAAGTGTCAATGCGGCTGGCGTGAGTCTGTCCACCACAGGCCTCATCCCTACAGCACAAAGTTGCCATGAAAGATGTGATTTAAAATGTCCTGGTGAACACGTGAACAGGGATGGTGAACAGGGATGATGGCCTCCTCATCACTAGCTCATTAAATCAAATTTTAAATCGATTTCTGTGTTAGTGGTGAAACTGTAAGGGCCAGGTCTGCTCTGGGCTTTGTGCAGGTAAAGCTCATTGCCGAGCTGGGCATAACAGCTGAGGGGATGGGATCTCTCTGGGCTGCAATCCAAAGGACTAAGGGCAACTTTGATACTGCTGAATTTTTGCTAGTTAGGAAGCAGTCTAGACACTTTGATACGACGTGAGTGCAGCGGAAGCCCTGGGTGAGTTCTGGGAGCCGCACTGCAAGTACCAAAAGAAACCTAATTTAAGCTAGCTTGGGTATTTCTCTGCAAGCTGTAAACGTGTTTTAGGGTTGCATTGGAGGCATACCCTGAAGGACTGCCCTTCCCAGGGAACCCAAGAACAGCTGCAGCATGGGCTGTGGCAGTATCCTGACACCCCACCGAAATTCCCGAGTCAGAATGCAAAATGGATCAGCCCAAATGCAAATTCAGCTTCCCTATCCTCAGTAATAGAATATTTTATCTTCCTGGTGCAAACAATGTCAGTGGTATGGCACTCTCTGATCCATAGAGGGGAAGAAGATCCAGTAAAACATACCATGCTTACATTCTAATATATTTAGAAAATTAGCATGGTGCATTAACTGGTATTCAGACTAGCTTTTGGCAGAGGATGATGTGAAGGAAAATTGACCTGAGAACTGCCCAGACTATACCTGTTCTCTGAATCAATACCAATACCCAGGTCTTCTGTATTCAGCACCCTTTTTCAATGTTACTCTTGCACCACTACTCATTCCGTTGCTCTGAGCTGATCCAGGGGGTGGATTGCTTACACCTATTTGCATAGTTTGGATAGAAAATAAATCTCGTATGTTTTTTCTAATTATTTAAATGAGAACTGCAACCAACAAACTCCTTTTAGGCACTTGCTACAGACTGGATAAAGAGCTTTCTGATTTTTCCAACTTATAGCTGGTAAAGGTTGCCTGTGACTCAGGAACTCCATGATTCAAGTTCTTCCTCTCAAAACTTTGGATGGTTTTCAAAGCTCTGGCTTAGTTCCTGGCTTTACTAATTGGGCGAGAACTTCCTGGAATCAGGATATAAAGCTGAACCTTTTTGTTTGTTACCAATCTGAACAACTCCTGTTTTGGTTATTGTGTATCAGTTGCAGACCCAACTTGGTTTTAGGCCAACTTTAAAATAGATTTTTTTTTTTTTCCTTGTTCTTCAATTATTTTGCTCTTGGACTGAAATTGTAACAAAAACTGATGGAGGATGTTTGGTTGGGTCTTTGTTTAAATAATTGTTTCTGTGTGAGTGGCATAGGCTTCGGATGCACAGTACACTCTTAAAGTGCAGTAATGCATAGGAGTAACACAAAACCAGTGTGGTTTATTATTGGAAATGTGGTCAACTGATTAAAGAGTGTGAAAGCATTTCCTGAGTTCTGTGTTTAGTTATTGATGCGCTGCATGACATTAAGTCGGTTAGTGTAGTGGAGCTTGACTATGCAACCATTTCTTTTGCATTTAAGCAGGGGGTACGATGGGTCATTAATGTTATTTTAATTGCTTTGAATGCCTTAAAGCCACTCTTCTTGTTGAAGAGAGAAGCATAACCTCCTGCTTGGATCTGTTACGGTGTTAGGTGGCATCCTCACAGATAAAGCTTTTGCAGCTCCTGTCTGAGTCCAATGCTTATACGGTCAGTGAGATATACCTCTGCTGCTACTGCCTGTACTGTGTATGTCCAGTCTGTAAAAAGAGCATCTCTGTCCTGAGCTGTTGATGAGGCACAGATCACTAGAACAAGTAGTATTGAAAATAATGTAAAACAAAGCCCAGAACAAGCTTGAATGCTACTAATGCAACTCAAAATAATCAATGTTTTAAAGCAGCATTACTACCTGTAAATCACAGGCAGAATAGAGATTGAGACAACAGTCTGCTTACCTTTTCAGATACAGCAGAAAGTTAAGCTTACTCTTTTGCTTGTTCATTTGTAGAAACAGCTGTAGGTTTTACATTTTTCTTCTTCAAGGCCAACAGCTGACAGTTAATGCATGCTTGTGACATTCCTAAAAAGCTCTAACAGGTTAGTTGAGATGTGTCTTTGAGCAGTCAGCATCAAGATATGTTCAGATAAAAATCTGTATCTACTACATCATACCAGTAAAAGTTAATGTTCATCAGAACCAGGGCAAATATTGGCTGGGCTTTGATACATGAAGAACAAAGATATGTGTAGACATTAAATAACAAGGAGACAAGTAAGATGAAGGTTTTTCTCCATTATGGTTTAAAACCAAATTAAGGCATGCTAAGACAAAAGTTGTGTTCTGTCCTCTGCAATTTAAATGTAGGTCTGGTCATCTTGAAAATTTAGTGAAAATATCAGCTTCAGAATTTGTGTGAACCAGTTTCTAAATGAAATGAAGGAGTGTAATCTTATGAGGGTATTGCTGTATCATAAAAGTGGTTGAACTGTGTTATCGCTGAAATTCTCTTGCCCAATGCTACTTGATTGCAGGGCAGCTGTCTCTTGCAGCTGGGCAACGGTGTGAACTTAATGGATCCAAGCTTCCAGCAAAAACTGGAGGGAGAGAAGGAACTACTTCGCCGCGCTATACAGAAAGAACTGAAGATTAAAGAGGGAGCAGAAAACCTGCGCAAAGCGACAACAGACAGAAAGAATCTTGTTCATATAGAGCATGTGCTGAAATCTTCCAACCGAAAACTGGAGCAACTGCATTGGGAACTTCAGGAGCTTAATGCAAGGATTGTAATAACAGACAAAGGGGAGAGTAAGACAGGTAGGTCTTGGGTCATGATTGACAGGAAAATTCTGTTGTAGTGCTTCAATATTTATACGTATTGAATTGATTTTTTTTTTTTTCTGTTGAGGGCTCACAAGTAGTGGGAGTTTCTTCTGTTGGTATTTAGCTGATGAAAGTATCTGTGCAGTAAAAATTTGAGAACGGGGCAATAAAGGTGAAAGAAGGCAACATAAGAGATCAGAGTAGGGAAAAGATGAGCTGAGAGTGCTGCGCATGGGCAATATTCAGGAGTAGGCTGTAGGTGGAATTGAAGAGGTTTGAATAGAGTTTCTGGGCAGCTGAACATCCAAGTATCTTACAGGATGAATGAGTATAAAATTGGAATAGTGCTTGCTAGGATGGGTTCACTGATGAACTAAGAAATATTTATGGATATGAGCTTGAACTTCATTTGAAACAGTGTTTTGCAGTCAGTTTTGTAGACAAGACCTTTTTGTACCTTGTTTTATAGCCTAGCCTTCTTTTATAAAGTCACTCATCTATAACCCAGTGAAATGACACAAGAAAAGATGACTTATGGTATTGATTGTATTGTTTATGCAGATGGATCTGTATCTCCAGATCCTTGTCTCTGGGAAAGAAACCCGGACCCCATGGCAAGGAAGGTTGAAGCTCTGAAAAAGCAGCTGCATGTTGAAATGAAAGTGAAACAAGGAGCTGAGAACATGATCCAAATGTATTCAACATCCAAGGTAAGGAGGAATAAGCAACCATTTGGGAACGTAGATTCCTGGATCAAAATTTGTATTTAAAGTCCGTATACAAAAACTTTCTCTGATAACTGGTGTGCGAAAGAGATTAATTTGTGAAACTTGCTTGACTGAATCCTAGCTCTGCATTTGGGTTCTTGGCATAGTGACAGCATGACATGTTACTGCACAGAACAACCAATACTGCGATTGTGCATCAGACTTACTGCAACACATTACAGGTTTCAAGGATTTAGCAGGAATCAAAAAGAAATTGGATGATGTGTTTTTCATTTGCCAAGAACTTAATCCAATCTGTAATTACTGGATGTTATGAAAAGGCTTTTCTGAAAGTGTAGTTTATTCCACTTTGGCCCGTGATGTGGTTGCCTATGCCATTTTCTGAAGCATCTGGTGGTGATCACTGTGAGAGGGGAGTTATTAGACCACACAGACGGGCATAGTCTGGCAGTTCTGATCCTTTTGGCAGTTATTACATGGCAGATGCTGATTGTACTTCTGGCCTTGAATGTTGCTTAGTGATATTAATGATAGAGTTGGGAATCATGTTGTTTTAACTTTGCTGTGTAAATCCTTCTGTAGTCTCAGTGGAAAGTGCTAGGTACCTAGAGAGTAGCTTGTGTTACCATTGTTGAACAGATGAACGGCCCTTTGGAAAGATCTACATCTCCCTACCAGCTACAGACTCTACATTACTTCTTCAGTCTAGGTGCTTAACTTAGCTGGCTGAATGCCAACACAGAGGTGTTAATGCAACTAACCTCAATGCTCGTAGTGACTC
>NW_009627396.1:648-3372 GCF_000690535.1 Cariama cristata | reverse complement strand
GTCTCCTTCGTCCCGTCCTTGTGTAGCTGCGCGTGGATCTGTGCCTGGAGCCAGGACATCCGTGTCCTCTCTGAACAGCTGACCTTGGCCTCAGCTGCTTCTCTGTGCCTCAGTTTCCCCCCCTGCCTCCCAGGGGAGGGTTGAGCGCCGGTGGGGTTTGGGTTTTGCGCCTTGTCCTGAGGGATGGACCCAGCCTTGCCCTGGGCAGTAACACAGCACATCCCACCCGATGGGGAAGAGGCCTGTCACCACCCGGTGGTGGCATTGTGTCCCCTGGCAGGGCCAGCCATCACGGGAGGGGTGTGGAGCACCCGGGACCTTTCACTATCAGCCCTTACTGCACTGAGATGCTGATATAGGGTCACGGGAATGAGGGCAGGACCCGCTCTGGACCATCGGCTCAGCTCCCCCCGTCCCCAAGCCGGGACACGGGTCCAGGGCCATTGCAGGGCTCAGAGCTGGCAGCAGCCGCAGGCAGGGGACGTATTGCCGCTTGTCCAGGCTCCTGGAGGGCTGGGGCATGGGCTACCTTAGCAGTAAACCCCCCTGACCTTCCTGCTACCTAGGGATCCTAGCTGGACTGAGGGAAGCAGCAGGCAGAAACCTTGCCGGCACCAAGGCTGCTGTCCCTGGGATGTCCCTGAGGGGACCCGCATACCACTGCCATGGCTGCACACCCCGTGTCCCCATCCCCCTGGCTCTACCCACATGAGCCAAGATGCCACCCTGTGCCCATGCCATGCCTGCTGAAATCCCAGGCTGGGTCCCCCAGCTCTGCTGAGCAGCCGGCAACCCCTCCTCAGCCTGGCTCTCTCTGGAGGAGCTATGCCTGGCTGCACCCCAAAAAGGCAAGGCAGCAGTTCCTGGAGCAGGCTGCTTTGTTACAACAAGAGTGAACAGACCAGCAAATAAATAAATACCCCCCCGCCGCCCACCCCAAAACGTGCACAGGGTCCCCATGCAAGTGCCCGTCCTGGTGCCAGCTCCGGCGCAGGCTGTGCCAAGGAGCTCCAGCCCTGCGTGACCCTACAATAAACTTGTGTGTGCAGCCGAGCCTACGCTACCGGGCACTGGGTGCAGCTGGCATGACCGTGATCACCGGGGAGGGAGCCACGGCCAAAGCGTTTGAATCCAGCAGCAGGATGGGAGCAGGGTGGCTGAGTCCCCTGGGGCCATGCAGGGCCATATCGGTCCCCATGCCCAGCTGCGGGCATGACACCGCTCCTCTGGCACAGTGCCCATCGAGCATCACCATGTGCTCACTGGCAGGGGGCACCCCTGGGCCCCCTTTTCCCCACTCCCTGCCTTTCCCAAGGCCAGCAGGTTCTAGCCCCAGGACCAGGGTTGGCGGGTAGGTGCTACCCACGGAGAGTCTCCAGGGTCTGAGCCTCCTTCCACAGCCCCAGGGCCACGCAAGAGATCCCCAAGTTGGACAAGACGATGGCACTTCCCTGGTGTCTTCAGAGCAAGGATCAGTTGATGCCTGTGGGTTGAGAGAGCGTGTGAGGCCGTAATCCCCTGCAGGCACTGGTACTGGGCTGGGCACCCTGCAGCACGGCCCTCCGACCCACCCTGGCAGACAGCTGGGTCTTGCCTCCATCCCTGGCTTGGATGCAAGCCCTGGGGTGGGAGGGATGGGTGCTGGCCCAGAGGGGGCTGTCCCAATGGCCCCCTGCAGCTCCTGACATGGCCACCCTCATGGGCACCAGGGATGGGATGAGCAAAGGCACTGTAACAAGGAAATGAGGAGTGGGGGGCATGTCTGGTGTGGTTACACACCACTCCCAGTCTCCTTCAGTGTGGAGCAACTGGGCACTGCTGGGGAGGGGTGGTGGGCATGGGGCTGTCCCAAGCTCATTGCCCACCACCACCCCAAAAAAGCATCATTACCTTTGGGAAGCAGCTGGGCACTGGGGCCAGTTCCCCCCTCCCCAGTTCACCCTTAAATGGGTGCCACAGTGGGTGCCAGGGCTGTGCCCACCCATTACCAGCAAGGACTCACCAGGCAGTGGGCGAGCGGAGCCAGGTGCAGGGAGCCAGGCAATGCGGTCCCAGCATGGCCCAGGAGTGAGCCCTGTCCCTGGAGCAAGCAGTTTTGGGGCTGCCACAGGTGGAAGGGGTGAAGGGCTCTGCCAGCCATGGCCCATGGGTCGGCCACGCTGTACACATGGCTAGTGGTGGGCAGCATGTCTGGGGTGTGTGAGTGTGGGTCTGTCCCCCATGTGTCCCCTGGGAATGTCACTGGGCTTAAGTCTCAGGGGCGCTTTGAGTCCAGGTCAAAAAAGGGCTTTTGTCTTGGCATGCATCACACCCCAAAACCCTCATCCAGCCCAAAGCCCAGGGACCTGCAAAAACCTGCATCCCACATGTTGCCTGGATGAGTGTCTGGGAGTGTTGCTGTGGCAGGTGTCCCCTGTGTGACCCCTTCCTCACGGACACCAGGGATCAGGACCTCAGAAGGGATCCCCTGTGATCCTTGTATCCCCAGGGACAAATAGCATCCAGGTCCTGCCATCCCCATGTGGGCACCCAGTGCTGCGGGACCCCAGCCCCAGCCTCCTCTGTCCCCCAGGGCCAGTTTGGCTGGGGTGGAGGTGGGTGGCCGGAGCAGGGAGGTGACAAGATGCAGGTGACCCAGCAGTGGGGAGGGGACAGGCACGCAGTGACACGGGATGGTGCCTACCTGAAGTGGAGAGAAACGGAGAGTGCAAGTGGAGAAAGACG
>NW_009627396.1:319-609 GCF_000690535.1 Cariama cristata | reverse complement strand
TCGATCCCTGCATGAATGAGCACAGGGGCGGGAAGGAGGTCGGAGAGGGAGACGATGCCCCGTGGATACTGGTTCTCATCCACCAGAACCAGGCGATGGACCTGTGGGCACAGGCAGAGCATCACAGGCAGGTCGGGCAGGGGGCAGGGGGGCTGGCGCTAGTACCAAGGAGCTCAGTCGCTCACCTGCTCCTTGGCGATGCGGTCGATGACGTCCTCCATGGTTTCGTGGGGGTAGCAGGTGAGGACCCCCTCCAGGCAGATGGTGCGCTGCCGCAGTGCCTCCCGCAC
>NW_009627396.1:0-226 GCF_000690535.1 Cariama cristata | reverse complement strand
CGGGCACAGTGGGGGATGCCGAGCCCTGGGGATGCACGGTGCAGACCTGCGCTGGCACGTGCACGTCACTGCACGTGGGGTGGTTTTGCACAGGCAGGTGTGAGCACCCCACCCATGGCGTGCAAGGGGCCATGCTCATTCTCGGGTGTGCAAACACACAGGGTACTCACAATGACGTCAAACCGGGAGTAGAGGCCAACCACTTGCCCTGCAAAGAGAGAGAGTG
>NW_009627395.1:873-2225 GCF_000690535.1 Cariama cristata | reverse complement strand
CTAGCACCCAGACGCGGTGGCTCACACGTAGTCTTTCATGGGGTAGCCCATCGGGTTGCAGGTTTTCACCGCTCTGTACTTCTTGGGGTAGGGGTCCTGCTGGGACGGGGGTCCTGAGCAGCACAGGATGCCCCCACCAAAGAGCTGGAGGGCACTGGAGGCCCAGCCGATGTAGAGGGCAGCCCCCAGCTCTCTCTTGAGGGCCTGGGGCACCATGGGGTTGTAGAAGTTGCTGACAATGCTGTTAGCAGACCAGGAAACAGGGATGAGCAGCATGATGCTGGCCAGGACGAAGATGGCACCTGCCACGATGGAAATCCTGGTCTTGGTGCTCTTGTCATCCACGCAGCGGGTGCAATCCGCACCCGAGATGGCAGTGAGGAAGGCAAAGAAGGCCACGAAGATGGAGGTGACCACCAAGGCGCGAGCTGCTTGCAGGTCGGAGGTGAGCTCCAGCAAGGAGTCGTAGACCTTGCACTGCATCTGCCCTGTGCTTTCGTACACGCAGTTCATCCACAGCCCTTCCCAGAAGACCTGGGCCACCACGATGTTGGAGCCGATGAAGGCCGTCACCTTCCACATGGGCAGGGCGCAGGTGAGGATGGAGCCCAGCCAGCCCAGCACCGCCAGCATCAGCCCACCCAGCTGCATCGTCATCGTCGCCATCGACAGCACCTGCGGGGACAGGACACAGCCATCATGGAGACGGCCCGGAGCTGGGGGGGCTTTCTGAAGAGCATGGACTTTTTGTGCTGGGTGTGTCCTGTTCCACGTCTGGGTGGGAATGGCTGCAGACCAGCGTGGGGACACGCGTGGCATGGGGCATTGCTGCAGGTCAACATGGGGACACGTGTGGCACTGAGCACCCAGGTCCCAAGGAGGCTGAAGTGCAGGAGCCCCCATGTGTCATGTTAGCCCCTAAAATGTCCCCACGGCGCAGGGCAGTCCTCCGCCATCGCCCCATCCCTGCTGGGCCGAGCACATGGCAAGTGTTAGGATGGTTTTCAGGGAGCAGGACGAGGGGCTCGCTGTGCCCATCCCGGCATGCTCCAAAGCACAGATGCCCCACACCCCACTCTCACCCCACGTCCTGCCGTGGCAGCCACCCCACAGCACCCACCCCATTGCTGGTGCTTCAGCCTCCCTGTTCTCCCCGGCCACAAGTATCGTGCTGGGGGGCATGGGCAGGCGAGGCAGCCCCCTGCCCTCACCACAGCACCGGCTGCTCCCCGGTCAAGGGCAAGTTTTGCTTTGCCCTCGGCAACCACGCTGCAGCGCCCTTTGGACCTGGAATTTCCTTTCTGGGGTGCTGGAAATGGGTCAGAGCTCAGGTATGCCTCCGGTCCTGGCTG
>NW_009627395.1:0-656 GCF_000690535.1 Cariama cristata | reverse complement strand
GCGCAGAGCACCCGTACTGCCATGGGGCAGATTGCACACATGGGTGCTTGCACCCACGTTTGGTGGCTGGGACCAGCTGAGTTTTTATGATCCCTGAGCAGCAGCAGGGTATCGGCTGGGCCCGGCACACCCCCCTCCCCGGCACGGTTTCACCGTCGTTTCTCCAGTCCCGGTTTCGGTTTCTCCAGCCTCTCCTCTCCCATTGTGTCCCCGCTCCTATCCCAGCATCTTTCATCCCTTGGCACCCTGATGGACACCCAGCACTAGGACTTTGCCTCCCCTGGTCCATGAAAGCCCCTTTGGGCCAAAAATAAAGTCCCTTTCCCCACAGGAGGGAGGCCAGCCTCCTGGGTGGTTGGGGAGCCGGGATGATAGGAAGCCATCGCAGGCACCATTCCCCAGTCAGTGGGACCTGGACCACAAGAGACACCCAAAACCGGGCGCATGACCACCCACAGCGGGGATGAGCGGTCGCCCCACGGCTCCTGGCAGGGATGCTCAGCGGGGCATTGCACTCACATTGCCTCGCGGTCACCGGTGCCACAGGAATGTTTTCCACCATTCCCGCTCCCAGTGAAGGATGGGGTCTGGGAAGCCCCTAAGCCCAGATGAGACACCCAGAGCCAGGCAGACAGCATCACCCATCATCCCCATGC
>NW_009627394.1:55800-56421 GCF_000690535.1 Cariama cristata | reverse complement strand
AGCCAGGAGTGCTGATAGATGATGGAAGGTGGCTCGGCGAGCACTTCCACCAGCTCCCTCGGTACCCTTGGGTGCATCCCATCCAGCCCCATAGACTGGTGTGTGTCCAAGGGGTGTAGCAGGTCGCTAACCCTTTCCACTTGGATTATGGGGGCTTCTTTCTGCTCCCTGTCCCTGTCTTCAAGCTCAGGGGGCTAGGTACCCAGAGAACAACTGGTCTTACTGTTAAAGACTGAGGCCAAGGCAGCATTAAGTACCTCAGCCTTTTCCTCATCATTTATCGCTATGTTTCCCCTCCGTCCGATAAAGGATGGAGATTCTCCTTAGCCCACCTTTTGTTGCCAATGTATTTATAGAAATATTTTTTATTGTCTTTTATGGCAGTAGCCAGATTAAGTTCCAGTTGGGCTTTGGCCCTTCTAATTTTCTCCCTGCATAACCTCGTGACACCCTTGTAGTCCTCCTGAGTTGCCTGCCTCTTCTTCCAAAGGTCATAAACTCTCCTTTTTTTCCCTGAGTTCCAGCCAAAGCACTCTGTTCAGCCAGGCAGGTCTTCTTCCCCGCCGGCTCGTCTTCCCGCACATGGGGACGGCCTGCTCCCGTGCCTCCAAGATTTCCTTC